>NW_027250744.1:0-112464 GCF_044704955.1 Pristiophorus japonicus | reverse complement strand
TTTTTATTGAGTGCACGAGGTTGCAGCCCCTGTTCCATTATTTGAAGGGGCTGCTCCTGAAATTCTGGCTGCACTTCAGTCCCACTCTCCTGATCTTTGGGCACCCTGTGCGGAGGGGAGCGGGTAGGTCCGAAGGCCTCCTCGTTGGACTGCTCCTGGGCACGGCCAAGGGTGCCATCAGCCGGTCCAGGCAGCGGGCGGTCGAGGGGGTCGTTCAACCTGACTGCCTGCCTCTCTTCCGCTCTTACATCCGGTCCAGGGTGTCCTTGGCGATGGAGCACGCGGTGTCCACCGGTACGCTCGCGGCCTTCCGCGAGAGGTGGGCACCGGAGGGACTGGAGTGCATCGTCACGCCCGGCAACCAAATTTTAATTTGATTTTACGTTTTAAAGTTTAATTTGTTTTAATTGCCGGTGCTTTTAGTGTCCCCCTTCCCTTTTATAGAGGGCACTGGGGAAAATTGTGATTTTAGTGCCCAAAAAAAAAAACAAAAAAAGAAAAACACAAAAAAAAAACAAAAAAAAGGCGGAAAAAAAAAAGGGCCTTGTAAATGTCTGGAGTGTCACCCAGGTCGGGTGGCACCGTTTAATGTTTTTTTGTTTTGCAGATGAACTCCAAAAAGAGTTTCATGCACAAGGAGCCGGCGCCTCACAACTTGAGCCGCCTCGGGGAAATCCCCTCCGTGCCATTCAGTTCCGCGCGGAGGGGTTTCCTGTACGGGCTGCTCCTGCACACTCTCAACTTTGCCATCCTTGCCTGCCGTCCGGACACGCCATGGCGTACCATCCTGCCGTCTGGAGGAGGCGGGGGTCCCCGATGGAGGGCACTCTACGCAGGGGTCCTCCCACTATTCATCGGGGACTTGGCCTGGAGGGTGGTGCACGGAGCAGTGCCGTGCAATAAATTTTTAAGCCGGTTCACGGACTCCCAGGCCGCCTGCAATTTCTGCGGTCTGGAGGAGTCCGTGTTCCATGTTTTTATTGAGTGCACAAGGTTGCAGCCCCTGTTCCATTATTTGAAGGGGCTACTCCTGAAATTCTGGCTGCACTTCAGTCCCACTCTCCTGATCTTTGGGCACCCTGTGCGGAGGGGAGCGGGTAGGTCCGAAGGCCTCCTCGTTGGACTGCTCCTGGGCACGGCCAAGGGTGCCATCAGCCGGTCCAGGCAGCGGGCGGTCGAGGGGGTCGTTCAACCTGACTGCCTGCCTCTCTTCCGCTCTTACATCCGGTCCAGGGTGTCCTTGGAGATGGAGCACGCGGTGTCCACCGGTACGCTCGCGGCCTTCCGCGAGAGGTGGGCACCGGAGGGACTGGAGTGCATCATCACGCCCGGCAACCAAATTTTAATTTGATTTTACGTTTTAAAGCTTAATTTGTTTTAATTGCCGGTGCTTTTAGTGTCCCCCTCCCCTTTTATAGGGGTCACTTGGAAAAATGTGATCTTAGCGCCCAAAAAAAAACCAAAAAAAAGAAAGAAAATTAAAACACAAAAAAAGGAAAAAAAAAAAGGGGCCTTGAAAATGTCTGCTGTGTCACCCAGGTGGGTGGCACGGTTTAATGTTTGTTTTTTTTTTCAGGTAAACTCAAAAGAGTTTCATGCACAAGGACCCCCAGGTCCCTCTGCACCGCAGCATGTTGTAATTTCTCCCCATTCAAATAATATTCCCTTTTACTGTTTTTTTCCCCAAGGTGGATGACCTCACATTTTCCGACATTATATTCCATCTGCCAAACCTTAGCCCATTCGCTTAACCTATCTAAATCTCTTTGCAGCCTCTCTGTGTCCTCTACACAACCCGCTTTCCCACTAATCTTTGTGTCATCTGCAAATTTTGTTACACTACACTCTGTCCCCTCTTCCAGGTCATCTATGTATATTGTAAACAGTTGTGGTCCCAGCACCGATCCCTGTGGCACACCACTAACCACCGATTTCCAACCCGAAAAGGACCCATTTATCCCGACTGTCTGCTTTCTGTTAGCCAGCCAATTCTCGATCCATGCTAATACATTTCCTCTGACTCCGCATACCTTTATCTTCTGCAGTAACCTTTTGTATGGCACCTTATCGAATACCTTTTGGAAATCTAAATACATCACATCCATCGGTACACCTCGATCCACCATGCTCGTTATATCCTCAAAGAATTCCAGTAAATTAGTTAAAAATGATTTCCCCTTCATGAATCCATGTTGCGTCTGCTTGATTGCACTATTCCTATCTAGATGTCCCTCTATTTCTTCCTTAATGATAGCTTCAAGCATTTTCCCCACTACAGATGTTAAACTAACCGGCCTATAGTTACCTGCCTTTTGTCTGCCCCCTTTTTTAAACAGAGGCGTTACATTAGCTGCTTTCCAATCCACTGGTACCTCCCCAGAGTCCAGAGAATTTTGGTAGATTATAACGAATGCATCTGCTATAACTTCTGCCATCTCTTTTAATACCCTGGGATGCATTTCATCAGGACCAGGGGACTTGTCTACCTTGAGTCCCATTAGCCTATCCAGCACTATCTCGCCAGTGATCGTGATTGTCTCAAGGTCCTCCCTTCCCACATTCCCGTGACCAGCAATTTTTGGCATGGTTTTTGTGTCTTCCACTGTGAAGACCGAAGCAAAATAATTGTTTAAGGTCTCAGCCATTTCCACATCTCCCATTATTAAATCCCCCTTCTCATCTTCTAAGGGACCAACATTTACTTTAGTCACTCTCTTCCGTTTTATATATCGGTAAAAGCTTTTACTATCTGTTTTTATGTTTTGCGCAAATTTACTTTCGTAATCTATCTTTCCTTTCTTTATTGCTTTCTTAGTCATTCTTTGCTGTCATTTAAAATTTTCCCAATCTTCTAGTTTCCCACTAACATTGGCCACCTTATACGCATTGGTTTTTAATTTAATACTCTTCTTTATTTCCTTGGTTATCCACGGCTGGTTATCCCTTCTCTTACAGCCCTTCTTTTTCACTGAAATATATTTTTGTTGAGCATTATGAAAGAGCTCCTTAAAAGTCCTCCACTGTTCCTCAATTGTGCCACTGTTTAGTCTGTGTTCCCAGTCTACTTTAGCTGACTCTGCCCTCATCCTACTGTAGTCCCCTTTGTTTAAGCATAGTACGCTTGTTTGAGACACTACTTCCTCACCCTCAATCTGTATTACAAATTCAACCATACTGTGATCACTCATTCCGAGAGGATCTTTTACTGGGAGATCGTTTATTATTCCTGTCTCATTACACAGGACCAGATCTAAGATAGCTTGCTCCCTTGTAGGTTCTGTAACATACTGTTCTAAGAAACATTCCCGTATGCATTCTATGAATTCCTCCTCAAGGCTACCCCGTGCGATTTGATTTGACCAGTCGATACGTAGGTTAAAATCCCCCATGATCACTGCCGTTCCTTTTTCACATGCCTCTATTATTCAGTGTCGAGTAGTGAGCTACAGATCTCATCCTAGTCCCATGCATTTGTGTCATCACGGCTCCATAGAAGCCTCCCTGGTTCTCACAATATACATGGAACGGGAGATCCATGTTTGGGAGTCCCAGCCCTGGAGCTGACATTAGGGCTTCCTTCAGATTACCGTATGCTGCTTCTTGTTCGGGGCCCCACTCTATAGTTTCTAAGGATGGTCTTCCCCCTTTCATTAGCCGCTGTATTGGTTCTGCAATTGCCGTGGTTCGGTACAAAATTCCTGCAATAGTTAAAGAGCCCCAGTACCTTACATAACCCTCGGACTGATTTTGGTTGGGGAATAACCTTAAGGGCCTCCTTCCTGTCATTGGACATGGTCCTAGTTCCTTGGGATATTTCGTGCTCCAGGTACTGTACCACAGCTTGTCCGATTTGTGCCTTTTTGGGATTTACTTTAAATCCTGCTTTCCGTTATCTCAAATGTCTTTTCCATAACTACAACAGTGTCTAGCATGTCGGCTTTGAAAGCTGCTTTCCGTTATCTCAAATGTTCCAGTTTCAAGGCCATTACATCTCTCTTTCTATGGTTCTTCAACCATCGTATCTGAAGTCACAAGTTCAACTTATATTGTCCTTTGTTCTAAACTGCTGAAGCCTGCCGTTTTAACGTTTTAGTTTTTCCAAAGTCCCTTTTACACTTTGGCAGATAGCTCCCCACTTGCCAAGGAGTTTGACCTGATCCCTGAAGGTATTTCTGGATTGTTTCCAAACCTTTTAGTTTTATTTCTTTTTTTTTAAGAGATCAGATTTAACTTTTTATTTTAAATAGAAACATAGAAACATAGAAAATAGGTGCAGGAGCAGGCCATTCAGCCCTTCTAGCCTGCACCGCCATTCAACGAGTTCATGGCTGAACATGAAACTTCAGTACCCACTTCCTGCTTTCACGCCATACCCCTTGATCCCCCGAGTAGTAAGGACTTCATCTAACTCCCTTTTGAATATATTTAGTGAATTGGCCTCAACTACTTCCTGTGGTAGAGAATTCCACAGGTTCACCACTCTCTGGGTGAAGAAGTTTCTCCTTATCTCGGTCCCAAATGGCTTACCCCTTATCCTTAGACTGTGACCCCTGGTTCTGGACTTCCCCAACATTGGGAACATTCTTCCTGCATCCAACCTGTCCAAACCCGTCAGAATTTTAAATGTTTCTATGAGGTCCCCTCTCACTCTTCTGAACTCCAGTGAATACAAGCCCAGTTGATTCAGTCTTTCTTGATAGGTCAGTCCCACCATCCCGGGAATCAGTCTGGTGAATCTTCGCTGCACTCCCTCAACAGCAAGTATGTCCTTCCTCAAGTTAGGAGACCAAAACTGTACACAATACTCCAGGTGTGGCCTCACCAAGGCCCTGTACAACTGTAGCAACACCTCCCTGCCCCTGTACTCAAATCCCCTCGCTATGAAGGCCAACATGCCATTTGCTTTCTTAACCGCCTGCTGTACCTGCATGCCAACCTTCAATGACTGATGTACCATGACACCCAGGTCTCGTTGCACCTTCCCTTTTCCTAATCTGTCACCATTCAGATAATAGTCTGTCTCTCTGTTTTTACCACCAAAGTGGATAACCTCACATTTATCCACATTATACTTCATCTGCCACGCATTTGCCCACTCACCTAACCTATCCAAGTCACTCTGTAGCCTCATAGCATCCTCCTCGCAGCTCACACTGCCACCCAACTTAGTGTCATCCGCAAATTTGGAGATACTACATTTAATCCCTTCGTCTAAATCATTAATGTATAATGTAAACAGCTGGGGCCCCAGCACAGAACCCTGCGGTACCCCACTAGTCACTGCCTGCCATTCCGAAAAGTACCCATTTACTCCTACTCTTTGCTTCCTGTCTGACAACCAGTTCTCAATCCACGTCAGCACACTACCCCCAATCCCATGTGCTTTAACTTTGCACATTAATCTCCTGTGTGGGACTTTGTCGAAAGCCTTCTGAAAGTCCAAATATACCACATCAACTGGTACTCCTTTGTCCACTTTATTGGAAACATCCTCAAAAAATTCCAGAAGATTTGTCAAGCATGATCTCCCTTTTACAAATCCATGCTGACTTGGACCTATCATGTCACCATTTTCCAAATGCGCTGCTATGACATCCTTAATAATTGATTCCATCATTTTACCCACTACTGAGGTCAGGCTGACCGGTCTATAATTCCCTGCTTTCTCTCTCCCTCCTTTTTTAAAAAGTGGGGTTACATTGGCTACCCTCCACTCGATAGGAACTGATCCAGAGTCAATGGAATGTTGGAAAATGACTGTCAATGCATCCGCTATTTCCAAGGCCACCTCCTTAAGTACTCTGGGATGCAGTCCATCAGGCCCTGGGGATTTATCGGCCTTCAATCCCATCAATTTCCCCAACACAATTTCCCGACTAATAAAGATTTCCCTCAGTTCCTCCTCCTTAATAGACCCTCTGACCACTTTTATATCCGGAAGGTTGTTTGTGTCCTCCTTAGTGAATACTGAACCAAAGTACTTGTTCAATTGGTCTGCCATTTCTTTGTTCCCCGTTATGACTTCCCCTGATTCTGACTGCAGGGGACCTACGTTTGTCTTTACAAACCTCTTTCTCTTTACATACCTATAGAAACTTTTGCAATCCGCCTTAATGTTCCCTGCAAGCTTCTTCTCGTACTCCATTTTCCCTACCCTAATCAAACCCTTTGTCCTCCTCTGCTGAGTTCTAAATTTCTCCCAGTCCCCAGGTTCGCTGCTATTTCTGGCCAATTTGTATGCCACTTCCTTGGCTTTAATACTATCCCTGATTTCCCTAGATAGCCACGGTTGAGCCACCTTCCCTTTTTTATTTTTACGCCAGACAGGAATGTACAATTGTTGTAATTCATCCATGCGTTCTCTAAATGTCTGCCATTGCCCATCCACAGTCAACCCCTTAAGTATCATTAGCCAATCTATCTTAGCCAATTCATGCCTCATACCTTCAAAGTTACCCTTCTTTAAGTTCTGGACCATGGTCTCTGAATTAACTGTTTCATTCTCCATCCTAATGCAGAATTCCACCATATTATGGTCACTCTTCCCCAAGGGGCCTCGCACAATGAGATTGCTAATTAATCCTCTCTCATTACACAACACCCAGTCTAAGATGGCCTCCCCCCTAGTTGGTTCCTCGACATATTGGTCTAGAAAACCATCCCTTATGCATTCCAGGAAATCCTCCTCCACCGTATTGCTTCCAGTTTGGCTAGCCCAATCTATGTGCATATTAAAGTCACCCATTATAACTGCTGCACCTTTATTGCATGCACTCCTAATTTCCTGTTTGATGCCCTCCCCAACATCACTACTACTGTTTGGAGGTCTGTACACAACTCCCACTAACGATTTTTGCCCTTTAGTGTTCTGCAGCTCTACTCATATAGATTCCACATCATCCAAGCTAATGTCTTTCCTAACTATTGCATTAATCTCCTCTTTAACCAGCAATGCTACCCCACCTCCTTTTCCTTTTATTCTATCCTTCCTGAATGTTGAATACCCCTGGATGTTGAGTTCCCAGCCCTGATCATCCTGGAGCCACGTCTCCGTAATCCCAATCACATCATATTTGTTAACATCTATTTGCACAATTAATTCATCCACCTTATTGCGGATACTCCTTGCATTAAGACACAAAGCCTTCAGGCTTGTTTTTTTAACACCCTTTGTCCTTTTAGAATTTTGCTGTACAGTGGCCCTTTTTGTTCTTTGCCTTGGGTTTCTCTGCCCTCCACTTTTCCTCATCTCCTTTCTGTCTTTTGCTTTTGCCTCCTTTTTGTATCTCATTTTGTTGTGCCTTTTCTTAACCAGTGGTACTTGAAACCTTCACAACAAAATTAACTCTTCACTGTTCCCATTCTAATTTCTGCTCCCCTTTTGTAGTGTTTGTATTTATTGTTGGATTACAAAATGTCAAATATGGTAATACTGTTTTTTTTTATATCGGACTTCTCATTTATGCTTATAGTGATTCACAGATCACAGAATGCAAAGTACTTGTTTTATAATTACATGCCTAACTTCTGTTTTAGAAGCTGAACATCAAACACTCTAATCTTTTGCTCTGTAACTTCAATTTTGTGATACAGTATCTCATAAATTTAATTTTTTTAAGCTCCAGCTTCTGACGCAATATGTGTACTTTTATTAAAAGGCGTTCAAACTCAAGATTTTCCAATAAAACCAAAATGTTTATCAAGGAGATTCACCTGAAATATATCAAAATCTCAATTCAAATATTGTACTGCCAATCTTTTATTTAAAACTCTTTTTACTGAGCTAGAAGCTTTTGCGTTAAGGTTTTACACAAAGGAAAATGGGGGCATACTTCCCCAGCCTGCATCCTCGAGAGACCCACGCAGGCTTTTTTAAAAGGCATTACAACTTCCCTTCTCCATTCTTTATCTCATTCCTAGACTAAATTTATTGTCTTTCAACCCAATGTAATCAATGGTTACGTGTTTTCTTTTGACAAATAAGTGAGCATGTCTAAATGTTTTTTAAAAAACCAATGGGACCACGCATTTTTTATCTTTTGCTCAACAAACCTATCCTTTGTCCATTTCCTAGCTCCGTAACTTATCATCCGAATAAATCCGCATCTTAAAATGTAATTCAATTCTCGGTTCACACTTTCTTAAAACTTCCCACATACAGGACAATGCTGCAAAGGGTTAAAAAAAATCTTCCACTCTGTCTGAAAAAGTGGGTGGAGCTAAAACAAACAGACAACTCCACCATTTTTTCCAACAGGCTTTCAGACACATGAAAAATCTTTAATTCCCACCTCAAATATTCCGCAGTCAAAAATCACACAAGCACTTTCATTCAAAGACAGACATTCACAAAAGTCTCTCTTCATTCAACAAAGCTTATTGTTTGGCTGGCTCCATTTTTGGATCCACACGTCACTTAAGATAGTCACTACAGGTTTTTTTTAACGGTCGTCCAAAATATATCTACTAAGCGAGCCGTCCGGCTCCCAATCTAGTGTATCTTTACATGCCATACTTAATTTGGTACGTCTACCCTGATATCAGTTTCACTATATTCTCAGATACTGACCGTCTTCCCACTTGTATCATTTAACTCCGGTGTTTACGGTCCCACCGACTTCTTATCGATTTAAACTGTATCTCTAGATACTGATTTTTCCTCGAATTGGTTTCCCCTACCCCTAGAGCCTGCAATCCCATCGACACCCTTATTGATTTATGGTTCCTCTACCCGGTTCCCCTTTCTTTGTAACCACCAGTTGAGTTTCCAGGGTATCTTTTTCCCTTCATCATATCTTGCCTTAACCATTTTCTTCTTAACCTTTTCAAATTTATCTCTCAGCAACTCTTCTGGTAGTTTATACCTCACCCCTCCAAGGGCCTTGGCGCTTTCCTTTGTCATTTCTTACACCGGGGCTTTTTCCCCAGTTCCCGTTTTTCCACCTTTACTTATGTGGAACCTCGTTTTCTGGCTGGATAGCTAGTCCACCCTCACCGGGGATTCCCCGCTATCCCGTATACATACTTATTCTCCCGACACATGTATTTACTTACAGGGTCCTGACACGCCCCTCAACTGGATTTACCGGCTGCACGGACTCCGCTTTAGATTCGTTGGATCTGTGGCCGGGACTTTGGGAGGAGAATTTCTCAAGGTAATTCTCTACTCACTCGGTTTTAGGTTGGTTCGGCTTTTTCAGTCGAATCTTCCGTCCAGTAGATCCTGCCCGACTACACCAAGTTGTTAGGTTTAACTTCAAACCACCACTCGGAGTCGGTTAGCCTTAAAGTAAATGCAGTTTTTATTAATAAAAGATACAAGCCGGCAGGGGAGCTATCCTTGAAGGAATGCTCAAAGAAACTGCCAGAGACATCTTATTTTATACAGTTTCAGATTATAGCATTACATAATTATGCAAGTTACAATTAATACATGCTGATTGATTAATACATGATTGATTGGTCCAGCGCTTCCTCCAATCTGGCTTCTATATGCCTTAATTGGTCATTCCGGATACATGTTGTTATGATTCTTTTTATTTAACTCTTATCTTGTTATACAATTCAAATTCTATGTTATCTGTGTCTGTGCCCGGCTCCCAAGGCCTTTGGTCTATGAATTGGAACATCTGCTCCTCTGTGGAAGGCATCCCACACATGCTTCCCACAGTCTGAAAAACAGGCGGTGGGATCCATTATAAAAACTTGTTAACTCCATTTTAAAACATCCCAATTATTATTATGAATTGTAATTATGATTTGTAATCTGCCCTTTCATCGTGTTGAAATTAATTCATGCCCTAGCCTTTTCCTATTTCTGTATCCTATTTAAGCCTTAAAACCTGTGCATTTACGATGTCCTCCTCATAATTGTGTTGTGTGTTCAGAACTCTCAAAGGAATACACATCCTCACCTCGTGTAAGAGGCAACATCAAAGTCAACAGCCTGCAAGAATAATGATGACGATGAAGAAGGAAAGACTTATATTTATAAAGTGCCTTCCTAACCTGAGGAAGGACATTCTTGCTATTGAGGGAGTGCAGCGAAGGTTCACCAGACTGATTCCCGGGATGGCGGGACTGACCTATCAAGAAAGACTGGATCAACTGGGCTTGTATTCACTGGAGTTCAGAAGAATGAGAGGGACCTCATAGAAACGTTTAAAATTCTGACGGGTTTGGACAGGTTGGATGCAGGAAGAATGTTCCCAATGTTGGGGAAGTCCAGAACCAGGGGTCACAGTCTAAGGATAAGGGGTAAGCCATTTAGGACCGAGATAAGGAGAAACTTCTTCACCCAGAGAGTGGTGAACCTGTGGAATTCTCTACCACAGAAAGTTGTTGAGGCCAATTCACTAAATATATTCAAAAAGGAGTTAGATGAAGTCCTTACTACGAGGGGAATCAAGGGGTATGGTGAGAAAGCAGGAATGGGGTACTGAAGTTGCATGTTCAGCCATGAACTCATTGAATGGCGGTGCAGGCTAGAAGGGCCGAATGGCCTACTCCTGCACCTATTTTCTATGTTTCTATGTTTCTAAGCGCTTTACAGTAAATGAAGTACTTTTTGAGTGTAGTCACTGTTGTAATGTGGGAAACATGGCAGCCAATTTGCACACAGCAAGCTCCCACAAACAGCAATGAGATAATGTCCTGGGGGTAACATTTGCTAATGCAGTTCGGGAGTGTTTAAACTAATATGGCAGGGGGATGGGAACCTATGCAGCGAGACAGGGCGAAGTAATATGGAGTCAGAAACAGATGGTAGAAAGGTAAAAAGCAATAGTGGAAGGCCGAGTAAACAAAGGCAAGAAACAAAAAGGGCCACACTACATCATAATTCTAAAAGGACAAAGGGTGTTAAAAAAACAACCCTGAAGGCTTTGTGTCTGAATGCAAGGAGTATCCATAATAAGGTGGATGAATTAACTGTGCAAATAGATGTTAACAAAAATGATGTGATTGGGATTATGGAGACGTGGCTCCAGGATGATCAGGGCTGGGAAGTCAACATCCAAGGGTATTCAACATTCAGGAAGGATAGAATAAAAGGAAAAGAAGGTGGGGTAGCATTGTTGGTTAAAGAGGAGATTAATGCAATAGTTAAGAAGGACATTAGCTTGGATGATGTGGAATCTATATGGGTAGAGCTGCAGAACACCAAAGGGCAAAAAACGTTCGTTTGAATTGTGTACAGACCTCCAAAGAGTAGTAGTGATGTTGGGGAGGGCATCAAACAGGAAATTAGGGGTGCATGCAATAAAGGTGCAGCAGTTATCATGGGTGACTTTAATATGCATATAGATTGTGCAAACCAAACTGGAAGCAATATGGTGGAGGAGGATTTCCTGGAATGCATAAGGGATGGTTTTCCAGACCAATATGTCGAGGAACCAACTAGGGGGGAGGCCATCTTAGACTGGGTGTTGTGTAATGAGAGAGGATTAATTAGCAATCTCGTTGTGCGAGGACCCTTGGGGAAGAGTGACCATAATATGGTGGAATTCTACATTAGGATGGAGAATGAAATAGTTAATTCAGAGACCATGGTCCAGAACTTAAAGAAGGGTAACTTTGAAGGTATGAGGCGTGAATTGGCTAGGATAGATTTGCGAATGATACTTAAGGGGTTGACAGTGGATGGGCAATGGCAGACATTTAGAGACTGCATGGATGAACTACAACAATTGTACGTCCCTGTCTGGCATAAAAATAAAAAAGGGAAGGTGGCTCAACCGTGGCTATCAAGGGAAATCAGGGATAGTATTAAAGCCAAGGAAGTGGCATACAAATTGGCCAGAAATAGCAGCAAACCCGGTGACTGGGAGAAATTTAGAACTCAGCAGAGGAGGACAAAGGGTTTTATTAGAGTATGAGAGGAAGCTTGCAGGGAACATTAAAACGGACTGCAAAAGCTACTATAGATATGGAAAGAGAACAAGGTTAGTAAAGACAAACGTAGGTCCCCTGAAGTCAGAATCAGGGGAAGTCATAACGGGGAACAAAGAAATGGCAGACCAATTGAACAAGTACTTTGATTTGGTATTCACTAAGGAGGACACAAACAACCTTCCGGATATAAAAGGGATCAGAGGGTCTACTAAGAAGGAGGAACTGAGGGAAATCCTTATTAGTCGGGAAATTGTGTTGGGGAAATTGATGGGATTGAAGGCCGATAAACCCCCAGGTTGATGGACTGCATCCCAGAGTACTTAAGGAGGTGGCCTTGGAAATAGCGGATGCATTGGAAGTCATTTTCCAATATTCCATCGACTCTGGATCAGTTCCTATGGAGTGGAGGGTAGCCAATGTAAAGCCACTTTTTAAAAAAGGAGGGAGAGAGAAAACAGGGAATTGTAGACCGGTCAGCCTGACATTGGTCGTGGGTAAAATGATGGAATCAATTATTAAGGATGTCATAGCAGCGCATTTGGAAAGAGGTGACATTTTTGGTCCAATTCAGCATGGATTTGTGAAAAGGAAATCATGCTTGACAAATCTTCTTGAATTTTTTGAGGATGTTTCCAGCAGAGTGGACAAGGGAGAACCAGTTGATGTGGTGTATTTGGACTTTCAGAAGGCTTTCGACAAGGTCCCACACAAGAGATTAATGTGCAAAGTTAACGCACATGGGATTGGGGGTAGTGTGCTGACATGGATTGAGAACTGGTTGTCAGACAGGAAGCAAAGAGTAGGAGTAAATGGGTACTTTTCAGAATGGCAGGCCGTGACTAGTGGGCTACCGCAAGGTTCTGTGCTGGGGCCTCAGTTGTTTACGTTGTACATTAATGATTTAGACGAGGGGATTAAATGTAGTATCTCCAAATTTGCGGATGACACTAAGTTGGGTGGCAGTGTGAGCTGCGAGGAGGATGCTATGAGGCTGCAGAGTGACTTGGATAGGTTAGGTGAGTGGGCAAATGCATGGCAGATGAAGTATAATGTGGATAAATGTGAGGTTATCCACTTTGGTGGTAAAAACAGAGAGACAGACTATTATCTGAATGGTGACAGATTAGGAAAAGGGGGGTGCAACGAGACCTGGGTGTCATGGTACATCAGTCATTGAA
The DNA here is from genome assembly GCF_044704955.1 of Pristiophorus japonicus. Lineage (NCBI taxonomy): Eukaryota > Metazoa > Chordata > Chondrichthyes > Pristiophoridae > Pristiophorus > Pristiophorus japonicus. The sequence continues at coordinate 99,394 of NW_027250744.1, read as the reverse complement.
AGGTGACATGCAGGTACAGCAGGCGGTTAAGAAAGCAAATGGCATGTTGGCCTTCATAGCGAGGGATTTGAGTACAGGGGCAGGGAGGTGTTACTACAGTTGTACAGGGCTTTGGTGAGGCCACACCTGGAGTATTGTGTACAGTTTTGGTCTCCTAACTTGAGGAAGGACATTCTTGCTATTGAGGGAGTGCAGCGAAGATTCACCAGACTGATTCCCGGGATGGCGGGACTGATATATCAAGAAAGACTGGATCAACTGGGCTTGTATTCACTGGAGTTCAGAAGAATGAGAGGGGACCTCATAGAAACGTTTAAAATTCTGATGGGTCCAGACAGGTTCGATGCAGGAAGAATGTTCCCAATATTGGGGAAGTCCAGAACCAGGGGTCACAGTCTAAGGATAAGGGGTAAGACATTTAGGATCAAGATGAGGAGAAACTTCTTCACCCAGAGAGTGGTGAACCTGTGGAATTCTCTACCACAGAAAGTTGTTGAGGCCAATTCACTAAATATATTCAAAAAGGAGTTAGATGTAGTCCTTATTACTAGGGGGATCAAGGGATATGGTGAGAAAGCAGGATGGCGGTGCAGGCTCAAAGGGCCGAATAGCCTACTCCTGCACCTATTTTCTATGTTTCTATGACCAGAGAAGCTGTTTTAATGATGTTGATCGAGGGATAAATATTGGCCAGGTCACCGGGGTTAACTCCCCTGCTCTTCTTCGAAATAGCACCATGGGATCTTTTACATCCACCTGAGAGTGCAGACAGATCCTTGGTTTGAAGACGGCACCTCCGACAGTGCAGCACTCCATCAGCACTGCACTGGAGTGTCAGCCTAGATTTACGTCTTCAAGTCCCTGGAGTCGGACTTGAAACCACAACCTTGTGACTCAGAGGCGAGTGTGCTACGCACCGAGACTGATGGGACCATTAGTATATTTACAATATCACTAAACTCCATTCTGGCACCAGAACAGCCTCTTCGCTGCCATTTGTGTGCAAACTATTCTAACCTGTGCCACAGTCTATTTCTGAGTTGAGATCTAAAGCTTTTCTTCCATTCGAGTTCCACAGATATTTAGTGAAATGAAAGCATCAAATGCTGATTTCAAGATGGAACTTTCCCAGATAAAGAATGACAGAAAGTGTTTAATGATAATTAGGATCTCCACGTCAAAGGGGTCTCTAGTTTTTCAGACGGTCTGCTCATTCTTCAAGGATTGATCTTCAGTGCAGTGTATTTTGATTGGTTCAAAATTTGAACCAATGAAGTACATGTAGATTTGATTGGTTTGCGTTTCCCAGGAACCGATTATAAAAGCACGACAGATTTTTATGCTGTGAACACATTGGGGGAATTTCCAGAGAAGAAAATAAGAACATAAGAACATCAGAAATAGAAGCAAGAGTAGGTTTACGGCCCCTCCAGCCAGCTCCGCCATTTAATACGATCATGGCTGATCCGATCATGGACTCAGGTCCATTTCCCTGCCTGCTCCCCATAACCCCTTATTCTCTTCTCGGTTAAGAAGCTGTCCATCTCAGTCTTAAATTTATTCAATGTCCCAGCTTCCACAGCTCTTTGAGGCAGCGAATTCTACAGATTTACAATCCTCTGAGAGAAGAAATTCCTCCTCATCTCAGTTTTAAATGGGCAGCCCAGATTATGCCCCCTAGTTCTAGTCTCCCCATCAGTGGAAACATCTCTACATCCACCTAGTCAAGCCTCCTCATAATCTTACACGTTTCGATAAGATCACCTCTCAATCTTCTGAATTCCAATGAGCAGAGGCTCTTCCTACTCAACCTTTCCTCATAAATCAAACCCCTCATAAGAACATAAAAAATAGGAACAAGAGTAGGCCATACAGCCCCTCGAGCCTGCTCCGCCATTCAATAAGATCATGGACTCAGCTTCACTTCCCCGTCCGCTCCCCAAAACCCCTTGTCATTTAAGAAACTGTCTATTTCTGTCTTAAATTTATTCAATGTCCCAGCTTTCACAGCTCTCTGAGGCAGAGAATTCCACAACCCTCTGAGAGAAGAAATTTCTCCTCATCTCTGTTTTAAATGGGCGTCCCCTTATTCTAAGATCATGCCCTCTAGTTCTAGTCTCCCTCATCAGTGGAAACATCCTCTCTGCATCTACCCTGTCAATCCCTCTCATAATCTTACACATTCGATAAGATCACCTCTCATTCTTCTGAATTCCAATTAGTAGAGGCCCAACCTCCTCAACCTTTCCTCATAAGTCAATCCCCTCATCCCCGGAACCAACCTAGTGAACCTTCTCTGAACTATCCAAAGCAAGGTTATCCTTTCGTAAATATGGAAACCAAAGCTGCTCGCAGTATTCCAGGTGTGGCCTCACCAATACCTTATATACCTGTAGCAATATTTCCCTGCTTTTATACTCCATCCCCTTTACAATAAAGGCCAAGAAACCATTGGCCTTCCTGATCAGTTGCTGTACCTGCATACTATCCTTTCGTGTTTCATGCACAAGTACCCCCAGGTCCCGCTATTCTGTGGCACTTTGCAATCTTTCTCCAACATTATAGCCCATCTGCCAAATTTTTGCCCACTCACTTAAACTGTCTATGTCCTTTTGCAGATTTTTAATGCTTTTCCTCCCATCTTTGTATCGTCAGCAAACTTACACTCAGTCCCTTCTTCCAAGTCGTTAATATAGATTGTAAATAGTTGGGGTCCCAGCACTGATCCCTGCAGCACCCCACTAGTTACGGGTTGCCAACCAGAGAATGAACCATTTATCCCGACTCTCTGTTTTCTGTTAATTAGCCAATCCTCTATCCATGCTAATATATTACCCTGTAGGCTGTGGTCTCAGAGGTCAGGTCCACCTCTGACCTTCTGAGCAGTTCGAATGGCTCCCACTCCCTGAGTTCTAGACTTTGGATTTATTTGGGGATGTGACAAAGTGCAATAGACAACTGGTTTTGGTGCGAAGAACTTTGATTTTATTAAGGGCAAGAACGTACAATGTCAAGCTTGTAATTACTAGAATAAAGAACACTTTATCACACATTCAAAGGGGTTACAGAAAAAATATACACCTCCCACCTCCCAATGCCTAACTCTGACTAGGTTGAACTCCAGGGCAAACAGGGATCATGCTCACTAGTCCTCTGATTGTCAGTTGCCGGCGGTTCACGATTTCAGGGTTCGCTGGACTCTGTAGGTTCTGCTCGCCGTACCCCGAATGTTGTAGAAGACTTCTTGCTGCGTAATCTTTAGTTGGGTGATGTCCGCTGATGAGGTAGGGCGTATATTGGACTTATGGGGTAAGTACTCACTTTTCTTCTGTCAGCAATAGGTTTTAAAGTTCTTTAGGTAATGTTTCACCTGTTGGTAGCTAGGAACAGATTGTAGAGTGGAAACTTTTGAATCTTCGGTTTCTTCTTGAGGAGTTTTGTTCTTGGAGTTCATCGATCGCGGTGGTTTCGATGTTACCACGTTGGCTGTGGTCAGTTGCTGCCGCGATGGTGATGTGGGAAATTACTGGAACTGCTTTTCTCTGCCTTGGTGATGTTCTTCCTTCTTCTTCGATAGCAGAGCAGTGTAGCCCAGGAGTGTCGTCGAGGCAGAAGAGCTGCATAGAAGGCTGTGTAGCAAACTCTCTGGAAGTCTTGTTAAAACTGCTGCGGTGGTCTCTCTCCTCTTTCCCTTCTTCCCCTCTCCTTTCGTTAAAAAACAGGGCCCCAGTTATACTTTGGGAGTCGTTCTAATCTGTGCGCCAAATCAGCCCCGCGTCTTTGTTTTAATTTTGGCGGGCTTGATATCTCTTAGTTTTAATTTTGGTGGGCCCGTTAATGGTAATCTGTCTCGGATGTGTCGATCTTTCGAATTTGTTTCATGATCGGAAAAATTAGTTTTTGGTATTTGCAATGTCTGCCTAGGCCTGGGTTTTCCATTCGGACTGGATGGGCCATTATCATTATGTATGCGCTGGATGGGTTTCCTGCTCAGAGTGATGACTGGGTATCTCTGGGTTGATTGTTGCTATGTTAATGTCTCCCAGGGAGAAGGCTTTTCGAGTTTACACAATTCCCCAGACAATTTGTTTAGCTTCAATACCCCAGACAGCTTCAATACCCAAAACTGGTTTCCTTGAAGGATAGTTATCCTTTAGTTCTCAGCCCTTTTCACACGGACCCAATTTGCCTTGTAATATCCCAACTTCAATTAAAACTCGTAGTTTTTTCCATGTGCATTTTAGGATCACAAACTTTCTGGTTGATAGTTCCAAATTAAATTTCCTTTCCAATGAGTCCAAACACTGGGATGGTTTTCCCACAAATTTTGCAATCCGACAACCACCAACCCCATGAACTTTTATCTTGTGCAGTAACTTTTTTTGTGGCACCTTGTCAAATGTCTTCTGGAAGTCCAAATACACCACATGCACTGGTTCCCCTTTATCCACCCAGTTCGTTACATCCTCGAAGAACTCCAGCAAATTTGTCAAACATGATTTCACCTGCATAAATCCATGCTGACTCTGCCTGACTGAATTTTGCTTTTCCAAATGTCCTGCTATTGCTTCTTTAATAATGGACTCCAACATTTTCCCAATCACAGATGTTAGGCTAATTGGTCTATAGTTTCCTGCTTCTTCTCTGCCTCCTTTTTTAAATAGGGGCGTTACATTTGCAGTTTTCCAATCTGTTGGGACCTCCCCAGAATCCGGGGAATTTTGGCAAATTACAACCAATGAATCCACAATCCCTGCCGCTACTTCTCTTAAGACCCTGCAAGCCATCTCCGGAACCTAGTGAACCTTCTCTGAACTGCCCCCAAAGCAAGTATATCCTTTCGTAAATATGGAAACCAAAACTGCACTCAGTATTCCAGGTGTGGCCTCACCAATACCCTGTATAACTGCAGCGAGACTTCCCTGTTTTTATACTCCATCCCCTTTGCAATAAAGGCCACGATTCCATTAAATAAATAATAAATGCATGTCCATGTACTGTACAATTTAAAAACAATAGAATTTTACAGCACAGGAGGAGACCATTCAGCCCACAACGTGAGCTGATTCTCAGAGAGAGCTGTTCACTCTGTCTCATTCACCTGTCCCTTCTCCATACCCTTCGAAATATTATTTTTGAAATATCTAACCAAGTCCCTTTTAAAAGCTGAATTCTGATCTGGTTTCAGCTTCCATCACTATTTCTAGTCGGGAATTCCATGTCTTAAAAACAGGTTGCATAAAACAGTTCCTAACCTCTCCCTCAACTTTGTCGGTGATCATCTTCAATTGAGGCCCTCTAGTTCCCAACTCACCAACCAGCGGAAATAGTTTTGCCTGTTTTCTCTGTGAAAATCTGTCATAATTCAAAAGCAAAATTGATCTTGCTCTACAAACAGTGCCACATGATCTAAAGTCTTGTTCCTCTTTCAGTTACAGGATTGTCTGGGCAGACAGGAAGCTCACTCACTGAACTAAGGACTGACACTTCACATCTGAAGGAGGGTAAGTTTAATAACCATCAGAGAGACCTTTGATCTCCAATTATTCATACTGGAAACTATCTGAATGGTGACACTGGGATCAGGTGATTGATAATACTGCACAGCGACTTATCACCGGCTCCGGTTACTAAATACATTTGGATCAGGTGTGATCATCAAACGATTCTGAACAGCGATAAGGAGATGTGGATTCTGATCTCGAAAACACCAGACATTTACAGTTTTACATATCGGTACAGTTGCTGTACCTTTTGTTGAGAATATACTAGAGGGGCTGACACTGGTGCAGGGAGGGTGTGTGTTGGTATGGCTGTACATTCTGGTATTGTAGTGCTGCTGCTACACATTTCAGCACATTGGGTTTGGCTGACAGTGGGCACAGACAGGGTCTGGCTATGTAGGGGGCACTTGGGACCACACTACCTTGTCCCGACTTATTGCTGTTGCACTTGTGACACATCTGACTGTGGGCCTTTACATTGTTGAGATGGAATGGTGTCAGGATCAGCTGCACTCCCTATCAGATAAGATATAAGTAGCAGAGTTTTCGACGAACTGAAGGTTATGCAGGGTGGAAGGCTGGCCAGGAAAGCATTGGATAATGGATAATGGATGGTGGAGGTGACAAAGTCATGGATGAGGGGTTCAGTAGCAGGTGGGCTGAGGTGGGGATGGAGGTGGCAATGTTGAATTCGGCAGTCTATGTGATGGAGAGGATACGGGGTCAGAGACTCAGCTCAGGGTCGAATTGGATGTTGAGGGTGTATTGGCTGGTGACCCTGCAATGTTAGTTGGCAGGATTATCAGTGTTGGTCTTCAGCTGCATGTAGTTTAATTGATGGTGGAAAGGCTGGGAGAAATGATTGTTCCTTTCCCACCTTTCAGTGCCTCTGCTGCTTGACAGATTCCAGTTGACGTCCTTGTGCCAAGTCTGCACATTCCTTCTCCTTTCCTGTTGCTGCCAATCAATCTAATGTTGAATCTCCACCAAGTCTATCTGAACCCCTCCCTCTGTCCTCTTCCATTCTCGAGATCTCTTCATTGCAAACTGTCGACGGGACATTGGCCATCTCAATTTCTCTGCTCCACTCACTCACTCCAAACTACCTCCCTCTGAACTTGCAGCACTCCGCTCTGTCAGATCCAATACCAACTTCGACATTAAACCTGCTGACTACCAATGCATTCACTATTTCTAGGGCCACTTTCTTAAGTACTCTGGGATGCAGACTATCAGGCCCCGGGGATTTATCGGCCTGTAAAGTGGACAAAGGAGAACCAGTTGATGTGGTATATTTGGACTTTCAGAAGGCTTTCGACAAGGTCCCACACAAGAGATTAATGTGCAAAGTTAAAGCACATGGGATTGGGGGTAGTGTGCTGACGTGGATTGAGAACTGGTTGTCAGGCAGGAAGCAAAGAGTAGGAGTAAATGGGTACTTTTCAGAATGGCAGGCAGTGACTAGTGGGGTACCGCAAGCTTCTGTGCTGGGGCCCCAGCTGTTTACACTGTACATTAATGATTTAGACGAGGGGATTAAATGTTGTATCTCCAAATTTGCGGATGACACTAAGTTGGGTGGCAGTGTGAGCTGCGAGGAGGATGCTATGAGGCTGCAGACTGACTTGGATAGGTTAGGTGAGTGGGCAAATGCATGGCAGATGAAGTATAATGTGGGTAAATGTGAGGTTATCCACTTTGGTGGTAAAAACAGAGAGACAGACTATTATCTGAATGGTGACAGATTAGGAAAAGGGAAGGTGCAACGAGACCTGGGTGTCATGTTACATCAGTCATTGAAGGTTGGCATGCAGGTACAGCAGGCGGTTAAGAAAGCAAATGGCATGTTGGCCTTCATAGCGAGGGGATTTGAGTACAGGGGCATGGAGGTGTTGCTACAGTTGTACAGGGCCTTGGTGAGGCCACACCTGGAGTATTGTGTACAGTTTTGGTCTCCTAACTTGAGGTAGGACATTCTTGCTATTGAGGGAGTGCAGCGAAGTTTCATCAGACTGATTCCCGGGATGGTAGGACTGACCTATCAAGAAAGACTGGATCAACTGGACTTGTATTCACTGGAGTTCAGAAGAGTGAGAGGGGACCTCATAGAAACGTTTAAAATTCTGACGGGTTTGGACAGGTTGGATGCAGAAAGAATGTTCCCAATGTTGGGGAAGTCCAGAACCAGGGGTCACATTCTAAGGATAAGGGGTAAGCCATTTAGGACCGAGATGAGGAGAAACTTCATCCTTCTCACTAGAACCACTGTCCCCAAGTACATTCGGAAGGTTATTTGTTTCATTCCTCGTGAAGACAGAACCGAAGTATTTGTTCAATTGGTCTGCCATTTCCTTGTTCCCTATTATAAATTCACCTGAATCCGACTGCAAGCGACCTACGTTTGTCTTCACTAATCTTCTTCTCTTCACATATTTATAGAAGCTTTTGCAATCAGTTTTTGTGTTCCCGGCAAGCTTCCTCTCGTACTCTATTTCCCCCCTCTTTTTTAAACCCTTTATCCTCCTCTGTTGAATTCTAAATTTCTCCCAGTCATCAGGTTTGTTGCGTTTTCTAGCCTATTTATATGCCTCTTCCTTGGTTTTAACACTATCCTTAATTTCCCTTGTTAGCCACGGTTGAGCCACCTTCCCCCATTTTATTTTTACTCCAGACAGGGATGTACAATTGCTGAAGTTCATCCATGTGATCTTTAAATATTTGACATTCTCAACCCTTTAAGTATCCCGTGACAGTCTATTCTAGCCAATTTACGCCTCATAGCGTCGAAGTTACCTTTCCTTAAGTTTAGGACCCTAGTTTCCGAATTAACTGTGTCACTCTCCATCTTAATAAAGAATTTTACTATATTATGGTCACTCTTCCCCAAGGGGCCTCGGACAACAAGATTGCTAATTAGTCCCTTCTCATTACACATCACCCAGTCTAGGATGGCCAGCTCGCTCGTTAGTTCCTCGACATATTGGTCTAGAAAACCATCCCTAATACACTCCAGGAAATCCTACTCCACCGCATTGCTACCAGTTTGGTTAGCCCAATCAATATGTAGATTAAAGTCGCCCATGATAACTGCTGTACCTTTATTGCACACATCCCTTATTTCTTGTTTGATGCTGTCCCCAACCTCACTATTACTGTTTGGTGGTCTGTACACAACTTCCACTAGCGTTTTCTGCCCTTTGGTATTCCGCAGCTCCACCCGTGCCGATTCCACATCATCCAGGCTCATGTCCCTCCTTACTATTGCATTAATTTCATCTTAAACCAGCAACGCCACCCCGATCCTTTTCCTCTCTGCCTATCCTATCCTTCCTAAATGTTGAATACCCCTGGATGTACGGTAGCACTGCCGATTACAGGAATCAGTTCTTTTGTGTAATTTCTTAGTTTCGTGCGAACTGGAGTTAAGACTGGCCTTGAGGCCTTGTTGCACCACAACCTTTGAAAGTCTTTTTGCCTGTGTCCAGCTCCATTGACACTGGGAGTCCATTTAATTCAACATTCAGCATTATCGGGGGACAATTCGTGGTGAATGTGTGCACCTCATGTACCTCTGCCTCCTCTATCTGAGGCTCTGGTTTGTTGTGATCCTCCATGGATCTGTCCTCCTCTGCAACATGGTGGTTTGCAGATTTAACAGGCTTAGCAGCTCACCTGCAAACTCATTGGAGGTGTCCCATTGTTCCACAGTCCTTGCAAACATACTCTTTGAATCGGCATGAATGGAAATGATGATCACCCCCGCAGGGCCAACAAGGTGTTAATGGCCTTGCATTCAACACCCTTGATGTTGGACTCTGAGTTATCTGCGGACATGTAGCTGCAGGTATGTGTGACCTGCTCTGTACGTTACGATTCGAAAACAACATCGCTTTGTTCACAGTAATTGTAGCAGCACTTGTGTGCTGAGAGATTTGTTTCGTATTGTCACTGGTGGCAATGAATGCCTGGACTATCGCTATAGCCTTACTCAAGGTTGGGGTCTCTACAGTCAAAAGTTTGCGATGTATGATTTTGTAGCCAATGCCAAGTACGAAAAAGTCTCTGAGCATGTGCTCCAAATGTCCTTCAAATTCGCAATGTCCTGCAAGGCGTCTTCGCTCAGCGACATAACTCGCCACTTCCTGACCTTCAGAACTTTTGTAGGTGTAGAACTGGTACCTCACCATCAGAATGCTTTCCTTCGGGTTCATATGCTCTCGGACCAGTGTACACAAATCCTCGTATGATTTCTCCGTGGGTTTCGCTGGAGTGAGAAGATTCTTCATGAGGCCATACGTTGGTGGCCCACAGACGGTGAGGAGGATCGCCCTTCATTTGGCAGTGTTCTGTTCCCCATCTAGCTTGTTGACCACGAAGTATTGGTCAAGTCGCTCAACAAAAGTTTCCCAATCATCTCCCTCTGAGAATTTCTCCAGGATGCCCACTGTTCTCTGCATCTTTCGGTTCGCTATCTATATCTCGTCGCTAGTTGTTGTGTATGGAGAAAGAATCAGACTGAACACTGTGAGCTCAAAGTAAAGTGTCTTTTATTGCAGGTCTCCAGAGTGCCTCTCCAACCTGTGAAGCCTCCTTAAATACCTGTGCTCCCAAGGGATTATGGGATCCCTTGGGACTCCAGGGAATGAGCCCTCTGGTGGCTGTACAGAGTAAATACAAGTCAACATATATAACAGGGGGCAAAGACAGGATCTAGCTATGTAGGGGACCCTAGGTGCTATACTACCTTGTCCTGACTTGTTCCTGTGACACTTGTAGCTAATCCGACTGTAGTCCTTTACATTGTTGTTAAGGAGGCCCTGGCTTCATTGGAGCCAGAACTACATGGAGTGTGGATAAAGAGAAACCAGCATGGTAAAATTTCAAATTTAGTTTGAGGATGAGAAAGCTAGGTCTCAAACTAGTGTCCTAATTACAACGGTATGAAGGCAGAGTTGGTTAAAGTGGACTGGCAAGATATATTAAAAAGAAAGAAAGACTTGGATTTATATAGCACCTTTCACAACCACCAGACGTTTCAAAGCGCTTTACAGCCAATGAAGTACTTTTGGCGTGTAGTCACTGTTGTAATGTGGGAAACGCGGCAGCCAATTTGCGCACAAGCAAGCTCCTACAAACAGCAATGTGATAATGATCAGTTAATCTGTTTTATGTTGATTGAGGGATAAATATTGGCCAGGACACCAGGGATACATCCCCTGCTTTTCTTTGAAATAGTCAAGGGATCTTTTACGCCCACTTGAGAGAGCAGATGGGGCCTCGGTTTAGCGTCTCATCCGAATGACGGCACCTCCGACAGTGCAGTGCTCCCTCAGTACTACACTGGAGTGTCAGCCTAGTTTTTTTGTGCTCAAGTCCCTGGAGTGGTAAGACTGAAGAAAAGCAGTGGCAAACATTTAACGAGATATTTTATAACTCTCAGCAAAGATATAGTTCAGTGAACCATCTGTGACTAACTAAGGAAGTAAAAGATGGTATCAGATTGAAAACAAAGGCATACAATGTTGTGAAGAACAGTGGAAGGCCAGAGGTTTGAGCAAAGGAAGACTAAAAAATTGATAAAGGAAGAGAAGATAGCTTATGAGTGTAAACTAGCAAAAAATGTAAAAACAGACACTAAAAGCTTCTACAGATATCTAGAAAGGAAATGAGTAGCTAAAATAAATGTTGGTCATTTAGAGGAACCAATAATGGGAAACAGGGAAATGGCAGAGTCTTTGAACAAATATTTTGTATCAGTCTTCATGGCAGAAGACACTAAAAGCATCCCAATAATTGATCATTAAGGGGCTATTGGGGGGGAACTTAAAACAATCACTATCACAAGAGAAAAAGTACCCGGCAAACTAATGGGACAAAAATTGGACAAGCCCCCTGGACCTGATGGCTTACATCCTAGGATCTAAAAAGAGGTGGCTGCAGAGATAGTGGATGCATTGGTTGTAATCTACCAAAATTCCCTGGATTCTGGAGAGGTCCCAGCGGACTGTAAAACCGCAAAAGCAATGTCCCTATTAAAGAAAGGAGGGAGACAGAAAGCAGGAATCTATAGACCAGTTAGCCTAACATCTGTCATTGGGAAAATGCTGGAATCCATTATTGAGGAATTAGTGGCAGGACATTTAGAAAATCATAATGCAGTCAAAACAGAGTCAGCATGAATTTATGAAAGAGAAATCTTGTTTGACAAATTTGCTGGAGTTCCTTGAGGAAATAACGAGCAGGGTGGATAAAAGGGAATCAGTAGATGTCGTGTATAATATTTGGATTTCCAGAAAGCATTCGATAAGATGCCACATAAAAGGTTACTGCACAAGATAAGAGCTCACGGGGTTGGGGATAATATATTCGTGTGGATAGAGGATTGGCAAACTGTAACTAGTGAGGTGCCACAGGGATCACTGCTGGGACTTCCACTAATTACAATTTATATTAATGACTTGGATGAAGTGTAGACAGATTTGCTGATGATACAAAGATAGGTGGGAAAACAAGAATCTACAAAGGGATATAGATAGACCAAGTGAATGGACAAAAATTTGGCAGATGGAGTATAATGTGGGACAATGTGAGGTTATCCACTTTGGAAGGAAAAATAAAAAAGGGAATTATTATTTAAATTGGGAAAGATTACAAAATGCTGTGATACAGAAGGATCTGAGGGTCCTTGTACATGAAACAGAAATACTTAGTATACGGTTACAGCAAGTAATTAGGAATGCAAATGGAATGTTGGTCTTTATTGCAAGGGGATGGAGTATAAAAGTAGGGAACTCCTGCTACTACTGCAGAGGGATTGGTCAGACCACAACTGGAGTACTGCGTACAGTTTTGGTCTCCTTATTTAAGGAAGGATATACTTGCATTGGTGACAGTTCAGAGAAGGTTCTCGAGGTTGATTCCTCAGATGAAGGGGTTGTCATCGGAAGAAAGGTTGAGCAGGTTGGGTCAACACTCATTGGAGTTTAGAAGTTTGAGAGGTGATCTTATTGAAACATAAGATTCTGAGGGGTCATGGCATGACCGGGTAGATGCAGAGAGGATGTTTCCCCTCGTGGGATAATCTAGAACTACGAGGCATAGTTTCAGAATAAGGGGCCGCCCATTTAAAACGGAAATGAAGAGGAATTTCTTCTCTCAGAGGGTCATGAATCTTTGGAATTCTTTAACCCAGGGAGCTGTGGAGGCTGTGTCACTGAATATATTTAAGGTGGCGATAGACAGATTTTTGAACGATCAGTGAGTCAAGGGTTATGGGAGCGGGCGGGGAAGTGGAGTTGAGGCCAGGAACAAATCAGCCATGATCTTATTGAATGGTGGAGCAGGCTCGAGGGGCCAAATGGCCCACCCCAGCTCCTATTTCTTATGTTCTTCTCACGATGACATGCACTCAGAGGACTCCTCAGTGACTGCTGCAAAAAGCATCAGAGCACAGCTCATCACTGAAGCCCTCTCTTCTGTATAACACTGTCTACCTTTGAGACCAGGGCCTGACCTCCTTCTCTCACACTTTCAGATTAAGGAACATTCCCTCAATCCACTACCCATCTACAGCATGACAAAACATTAGTCCTCTTTGCCCCAACAGCAGCATGCCAATACTCATCACATGAGTGAATGTCAGCACCAAATGAGTGTAAGCTGAAGGCCAGTATTGGAAGAGGTGATTGGTTGCTCCTGCTCTACTGAAGGATCATGGGACTGAGGTGACCCTCCTGTTGTGGTGGCTTGTTCCTGGAATGGAGCCTCTGCTGGCTGTATCTCTGGAGCTTGTTCCTGGAATGGAGTCACTGCTGGCTGTATCTCTGGAGCTTGTTCCTGGAATGGAGTCACTGCTGGCTGTATCTCTGGAGCTTGTTCCTGGAATGGAGCCTCTGCTGGCTGTATCTCTGGATTGTTCCTGGAATGGAGCCTCTGCTGGCTGTATCTCTGGAGCTTGTTCCTGGAATGGAGCCTCTGCTGGCTGTATCTCTGGAGCTTGTTCCTGGAATGGAGCCTCTGCTGGCTGTATCTCTGGAGCTTGTTCCTGGAATGGAGCCTCTGCTGGCTGTATCTCTGGAGCTTGTTCCTGGAATGGAGTCGCTGCTGGCTGTATCTCTGGAGCCTGTTCCTGGAATGGAGCCTCTGCTGGCTGTATCTCTGGAGCTTGTTCCTGGAATGGAGCCTCTGCTGGCTGTATCTCTGGAGCTTGTTCCTGGAATGGAGTCGCTGCTGGCTGTATCTCTGGAGCTTGTTCCTGGGGAGCCTGGTCTCACCTCCCATGTCTGGCCTGGTGCTCTGAGGGGGAAGGCCAGAGGCCTGGCATGTGTTGCTGTCCTGAGTCGAGTAAATGGAGTAGAGGTACAGACCAGAGAAGACCACCATTGACTGCAGTGAAACTATTGATGAGGCAGCCAATAAAAGTGCAAGACGAGCTGCAGCTTGCTCTGTTTACAGAAACAGAACTTTCCAATTCTGGATGAACAACTTGAGATGGCAAACCAGCAAGTAACATGTGAGTACTGCATGATCCATTGAAATAGTGCTGGTGAGGGGTCCTCCCTGCTGGTTATCGCCATGTTGTGCTGTGTGAGGGCAGCATGTGGTGAGTGAAGCGCTGGGACAATCGAGAACAGAAAACGGGTCCTTCAAACTGCGCAGGGCCTAATTTAAATAACACATTTTGTCCCTTTAGTAATCTGAACGGGAGCTCCTGATGCCAGTGCATCCACCTGAACCAATATGGCTGAAAATGTGCCTGCGCTTCCTGCCCGCCATATTGGGACCTTAGTCGGCCGGTTAGCGCCCAAAAACTGTGCTGCGCAGACAAATTTCCAGGCCCTCGTCTTTAATTTAAATGTCTGAACAATTTTCAAGCACTTTTGGCGAAAGCACAAAAGTCATTTCCAATTTCTAACCTTTCTTACCCGGCAGCACCACAGGTACAACGTGTAACTAAATAAGTAGAAGAGTTCCAAGACTTACATCCTCATAAAAAGCAAAACTCTTCAAAGAAGTTGAAACCATTTGATTGATTACGTTATCGGCATTGTTAATCTTCATTGTGCAACACAGTACTGTTGGGGCAGACAGAATTGAAGGTTGTTCATCTCATTTAAAATGTAAAGTGTTGTTTCCTAACACTGTCTTATGTGTGCACAAGGATCTGAGACAGACCTTATGGTTTTGGGGAATGATATTAAGTTGAAATTAATATCTTGCACCTTAACTAGTTTTTCTTAAATCTCACATATATATTCACGTTCCCCAATAATTAACGTAACAACCCCAGATACAGGTTGAACTTCTCTTATCCGACACCCTTGGGACCTGGCCTGTGCTGGATAAGGGATTTTGCCGGATATGGGGAGGTCACGTTAAATTGGATGATACAGGTACTGAGCAAGGGGATATCAGGACTGGTTGGCTTGGGGCTAGGAGTGCGGCAGAGCGATCGTGGGGGGGACGGGGTTGGGGACGGTGGTGGATCGCGGGGTCAGGCCAACGATTGCGGGAGTCAACAGCGAGGAAGGACTTCAACCTGTTCATATCGGAGTTCTGCGCATGCGCCACCTGGTGGCCGGGAATGGTGCCGGACGAGGGGTAGTGCCGGATAAGGGAGTTCTGGACAAGGAAGGTTCGACCTGTACCTTAATTGCTGTCAACATTCACTCCTTATTGCAAAGTCCTGACCCTGCAGTACAGACTTACACGAGGCATATGTTGAAGTCAAGGTCACTCTGGACCTGCTTATTTCACAGCTCTCGAGTGCCACACTTGCCTGAGACCTGCCTTTATATACCTGTGTGGAACAGGTATGCAGTGTCTCCTGCAAGTGCACCCCTGGTGGTAAAGTATGCTTGTGGTTACAGGTTATATCTAGTTACAGTCATGTATAGCATGGTAAGATACAGTTATATACAGTCGTGTGAGATACATGACACTTATTTACTCTCATACCCCTTAAAGCATCAATTCCCTGTTATGGGTGATTAGCTCAGCAGTGCCAATTGCCACGTGACAATCACGTGTTGTGAACTCAGGAATGTTGACATCATTTACTGCAGTACTTTACTGCAGTGGCCACTGTAGAAAACCAGTTTCATAATTTAATCAGACCCTCGGCTGTAAATTCAGGTGAGTTGGCCTCAGTTACACCAATTCAGTTCAAACCCAAAAACGGAGA
Organism: Pristiophorus japonicus; assembly: GCF_044704955.1. Taxonomy (NCBI): domain Eukaryota; kingdom Metazoa; phylum Chordata; class Chondrichthyes; family Pristiophoridae; genus Pristiophorus; species Pristiophorus japonicus. The sequence continues at coordinate 83,707 of NW_027250744.1, read as the reverse complement.
AAGTCAATGAGGCAGAAATTGCTGGAGTGGGGCATCTCGCGTGCTCCATTTGTGAGACTTTGTCCTCACCCTTCAGTTTGTGAACTGCTGGAAATGCGAGTTGATAACGGTGAGTTAAATGTACACGGCATTATTAGTGTGTTGTGAGGACAATGAGCGTCTCGAGCCTCAGTGAATGATGGGACCAATAATCTGTCTCCTTAAACAATGAGATTTAAGGATTGGGAAAGAAACAGGGACAACAGAGTAGGAGAGCGAATTAGAGCCAAATTAGGCCCAGAAATAGATAGAGAGGGAAAAAAAGACTGGATTAAAGAAAGAGAGATAAAAAGTGACAAAGGAAAAGTAAGAAAATAACATTTAAATTTTTAATTTTCAAAATCTCTGAGGACAATTTACTCCCTGCAGGAATGAGAATCCACAGTTTAAATGTTTGCCTTTCTGGGCTGGATGGGTTGAGTGGTATTGCAGGAACATAAATCTCATCATTAAAAGGGTCCTTATGTTGTTAGTTCTTACTGCCCTAATGCAGCAATTTCTTGACCCACACGGGGGCGTGGTTTCTCCTGAGACAGGCACATCACACTTTAAAAAAATCACTTTAGATTCCTGGTTTCGCTCGCCACTAAGATTCTGTGTAAGATTCAAGCTGATCCCTTGTCTTACTAATTACGAGATCCCAGAGTCTAGTGTCAGCAAAATTAACACTTTATTTATACAAGACGTATCTTGTCCACCAATTATAGTACAATGCAAGTCCTGCACATCCACGGTAACTTATATCAGATCAGGTCAGCTCGCTGCATGAAACCTTGGTGTCCCACGTTCAATCTGCCCCCTGACACCAAGACTCTCACTATTTATACCCTTCAGTGAACAATCCATGTCACCGGTCCGACCCCTGACCTCACGCATGGTCACAGTGAAAAACTACAGCTCGTCCCCTTTCCTATCTGTGCTTCACAAGGACACATTCCTTGTACCTTGCAGCTTCCGTTACATTCCTCATTCCTTCAGTCATTTTCTCATTACCCTGAAACTAACTTCCTGACTGTTCAGTGCATTATTGATTATAATTTCACAAACATAAGTATAAACAACCACGTTATAATCTAATCTATTCGATTAGCCACTCTTGCTGAAGCAAATATTTCCTTATCTTGTTACAACAGTTGTTTTATCCGTGGTGCCGTGATAAACTATCTGCATCTTTCTATCCAGCTCAGGCTTGCTTCTCTTTTCCATAATGCTGATTATATCAATCACTTTATATCAATGTATTTAGCCTTTTTATGTTAATGTACATATATACTCAATGGAATGGGAGTGCACACTCAATGGAATGAGAGTACACATTCAACGGAATGGGAGTACACAGCCAATGGAATGGGAGTACACAGTCAACGGAATAGGAGTACACAGTCAATGGAATTGGAGTACACACTCAATGGAATGGGAGTACACACTCAATGGAATGGGAGTACACACTCAATGGAATGGGAGTACAGAATTAATAGAAAGATGCTGAAAGGTTGTGGATGAATGGAAAGACTTGGGGATTCAGATTCAGATTCAGAATTCTGTGAAAATCTGAGTGCAGGTAAATCAAGCTACAAAAAAGGCCAATAGCATTTGGGGCAAAACCCATTATTGAAGAGACGGTAAGGCCATAGAGAGAGTGAAGAGATTCACCAGGGTCACCGGTGGTGGAGGCGGTGGATACGAGTCCAGTGGCAGAGGCAGCAATCACCAAACTACTGTGTCCTGGATGGTGTTGAGCTTCTTGAGTGTTGTTGTACTGCACCCATCCAAGTGAGTGGTGAATATTCCGCCACACTCCTGACTTGAGCCTTGTAGATGGTGGAGGCTTTAAAGGCTGAGCAGGTGATCCCTCGTCCTAGACAATCCAGCCTCTGTCCGCGCAGCACTCTGGGTTGGTTCAGGTTTGAGACCAATGCCGAAGTTAATGGACACATCTTATCTTAGAGTTCTGCAAAGTTGGGAAGTTAAATGTATGGTAAAGTGACACTGGGTTTAATAGGACTTGATGGAAATCCACTACCCATTTGCCACATATATGAGGGACTGAAGTTTGTGGTGTGTAACTGGTTACACTGCACTGAGAAATTAAACAACACCTGAACTAACTCTCTTTATTGGCACACTTAATGTACCCAATAGGTCCAGGGAGCTGAAGGCCACTTTCACCCATGGGCTCCTGCCAACAGCAGGAAATATTTACAGTTGTGGTTTTTCAGAGAAACAGAGAGCGCAGGAAGAGGAACTGTGTGAGATAAAAGGTCGCATTTCGCTAACTGCCTCTCACATGTTCTTCAAAGACCAGAAGTTCTTCCAGCTGATGACATGGAGCTCGACGATTATCAAACTCTCAACAATTTTCGTCCTGACCGACTGAGAGGAGACAGAGGAACACAGGAAGCGTTGAAGCCAGGTACCCATCAGTGATCTGATCATTATTGTATCATTTATTCAGTTTGAGTTAATCAGCTCAAATTCACTAACAGCCTCAGATCAATTAACAACAGCGAAAAGGTCATTTCTCATTGGTTGAGAGAGCATGTTGTCAGGAAATTCCATTTCTTCAGAAAAACTGATGGATTTTAGAGCTGAACAGTGAATAAAGCAGTGGGGTCATAAACCCCTGTAACCATCCCTTTAACTGATGGTGTTAACACACAGTGAATAAAGCAGTGGGGTCATAAACCCCTGTGACCATCCCTTTAACTGATGGTGTTAACACACAGTGAATAAAGCAGTGGGGTCAGAAACCCCTGTGACCATCCCTTTAACTGATGGTGTTAACACACAGTGAATAAAGCAGTGGGGTCAGAAACCCCCTGTGACCATCCCTTTAACTGATGGTGTTAACACACAGTGAATAAAGCAGTGGGGTCATAAACCCCTGTGACCATCCCTTTAACTGATGGTGTTAACACACAGTGAATAAAGCAGTGGGGTCATAAACCCCTGTGACCATCCCTTTAACTGATGGTGTTAACACACAGTGAATAAAGCAGTGGGGTCAGAAACCCCCTGTGACTATCCCTTTAACTGATGGTGTTAACACACAGTGAATAAAGCAGTGGATTCATAAACCCCTGTGACCATCCCTTTAACTGATGGTGTTAACACACAGTGAATAAAGCAGTGGAGTCAGAAACCCACTGTGACCATCCCTTTAACTGATGGTGTTGTTGGCTCACACTGAAATCTGTGAGGAAGGTTTTGAAGTAAAGATGCTGGATGAGGGATGGTGAAAAGTTGAAGAAATGATGAGGATAGAGGTGTGAGCTGAACGAATGGTCTTTATTCCTTGTACCTTGCAGATTACCCGAGTCAATGATACTTTGTGACTGCTATTTGTAACTGTCCGTAACTTGTGTCACTTCAATTTCCTGCCCAGTTTAGGGGCCGAAGTTGTCCCTCCCGACAAGGCCTCTGGCCACCTGAAAGTGTCTGCCACGGGGCAGCGCTGTATAGCCGCCGAAACCCTCCCTTGTGGGCCGGTGGACCGAACTTAAAATATGCAGAGCTCGCAGCGGCTCTCCCCTTTAACTGAAGGGCACCTCCGCTGCGGTGAAAAACTTATAAAAACAGAAGGTGCACCTCGTTTCGGGTGGAGGTGAATTTTTAACCCCTCGATCTCTAACCTGCTGCTGATGAATGTTCTTGAATTGAAGAAATGTGCGTTCGATCGGCCCAATCATGCAAAGTTTAAAAAACTCCAGTGTTGACAAGACTCGGCTCCTCTGCCTCTTCTCCAGGTCCAAATGAGAAAAGGTTTGGAGCCTTTTCCACAAGATGGTTCCCTCTCATCCTTTCAGTGATGACTTGCACTTACACTTTGCAGAACATGGTGTGCGATCAGCAGAGCCTGTCCGAGGAAAACAGTCATCTCTGGTCATCTACATTCTCCTGGGTCTCTCCATCCTGCTGTCTGTAGTCATTCTTGGCACTGCAGTTATACTGTGTAAGTTTTGTGAAATTTTAAACTTTGGAACTTATTGTTGTGAATTCTGCAATGACAGTTAACAAAGCTAATACAGCGATGTGCATGAAGCAGCATGTATTAATAATGTAGGTACTGGGCCGGAATTTGCTGAAACAGTAACTGTGTGAATGCCGCACGCCACTATTAATGTACAAATCGGCCAATAACTTGTGGCGGGGAAGGGACACCCTTGATGATTTGCGCTGCTCTGACGTTACCTTCGCAAAAAACGATATCTCGCCCTTAATCTCCCCGTGAGTTTCCTGAGGTTGCTTCATAGGTACCCTGTTAATAATGTGATATTTGTTAATGAGTGCTAGTCAACCTCCCTGGTCTATAAAGTGAACAATTAAATGTCTGGAATCTTATTCCGTCAATTAGTGAATTGTTGTTGGAGATTTTAAAAATGTCAAATTTAAAATTTTATTTTTTTCCTACTTTTCCTTCCTGTCTCCTTCCTCTGTCTCTCTTAAACCGATCTTTTGCTGACATTGAATTTACTCTCAGTCATTCCTAGTTCACTTCTCTGTGTTTAAATCTCATTAGTTAAGGAGTTAACCTGTTGTTCCCGTCCTTCACTCAGGTCCTAGATGCCCCTTTGCCCTCGCCACGCTGCTATGAGCTCGAACTTCCAGCAAGTTACAGCACAAAAACCCTTTGAGCTGAAGGGGGCAGGAAAAGTCCAACTAACGGCACATGGTGCGAGTTGCCCCACTCCAGCAAAATTTGGCCCAATATTAATTCAGTAGTGGGACCGGGGACCAGTAACAGTAAAGGTGATCCTACTCGACAGTGTGGGGCAGGACACATAACCACACCTTGTAGTAAATACAAGCTCACTGGTCGAACAGGGAATTGGTCACATCCTTACACTCCTGGGTTGAAGTTCCTTACAGCATTAGAGCAAAGATACACACATAGGGCTAGATTTTCGGTTCTGCTCATTTCAGAGTGGTAATGGCGGCAGGGCGGTAAAGTGAGCCTGGGTACAGTTTGCGTCTCAGTTAGCAAAATTCATCAGCTGGGCCCTGAGTGTGAGGCAGAGCGATAAGGGAGGCGTTACACCTCTTTTAAGCCGGCTGACCAACTGAAAATCCATTGCCAAAGAGCCGGCCTCGGAGTGCTCCAGGAGAGGATTCTGTGGCAAAAAAAAAATCACACCTGAAAGCACAACAAACATTCCCAATACCTTAAACATCCCACAATAAGCTACATCGCAAAAATAGAACAAAACAAAACCATCACACTTACCTCATTCACCAATTCCAGCACTCACCGCTGCTGGGACAGCTCTGATCACCTGGTTTTCCAGGCCGTCCCACCGTGGCACACTACGGGACGCTATATGGTGAGCACACAGCAAATTTCAATGTACGAGCAAAATACTGTGGATGCTGGAATCTGAAATAAAACCAGAGAATGCTGGAAATCTCAGCGGGTCAAGCAGCATCTGTGGAAAGAAAAACAAAGTTAACATTTCAGGTCGACGACCTTTCGTCAGAACTGCCAAATGTTCGAAAAGAACAGGTTCTCAAGCACTGAAAGGGGGAGAGTGAGAAAGAACAAAAGGGAAGGTCTGTGATAGGGTGGAAGGCAGGAGAGATTAGAGAGACAAAGGGGATGTTGGGTCGAATTGAAATGGTAATGGTAGAAGTTAGAAAAAAGTCAATCTGGATCATCATATGCAGTCTCTCGAAATTGAGGAAGACTTGCTTCCACTCTAAAAGTGAATTCTTGGGTGACTGAACAGTCCAATATGGGAATTACAGTCTCTGTCACAGGTGGGACAGACAGTCGCTGAAAGAAAGGGTGGGCGGGACAGGTTTGTCACACGCTCCTTCCATTGCCTGCGCTTAATTTCTGTATGCTCTCGGCGACGAGACTCGAGGTGCTCAGCGCCCTCCCAGATGCACTTCCTCCACTTAGGGCGGTCTTTGGCCAGGGACTCCCAGGTGTCGGTGGGGATGTTGCATTTTATGAAGGAAGCTTTGGGTGTGTCCTTGAAACGTTCCCTCTGCCCACCTGGGGCTCGCTTGCCCTATAGGAGTTCCGAGTAGAGCCTTGCTTTGGGAGTCTTGTGTCAGGCATGCCAACAATGTGGCTTGCCCAACGGAGCTGGTCGAGTGTGGTCAGTGCTTCGATGCTGGGGATGTTGGCCTGATCGAGGACGCTAACGTTGGTGCATCTGTCCTCCCAGGGGATTTGCAGGATCTTGTGGAGACATCATTGGTGGTATTTCTCCAGCGATTTGAGGTGTCTACTGTATATGGTCCACATCTCTGAGCCATACAGGAGGGCGGGATTGGGTGTGAATGGCAGAGTAATGACCAGCTGCCATTATAGACAAAGATTTAAAAAACGGAGAAGAACAAAACATAAGATGGGGGGGGAAGACAGCCAAAGATGGCCAGAGGTTATGCTCTGAAATTGTTGAACTTGATCTTGAGTTCAGAAGGCGGTAAAGTGCCTAAACGAAAGATGAGCTGCTGTTCCTCGAGCTTGCGTTGAGCTTCACTGGAACAGTGGAGGAGTCCGAGGATGGAGATATCAGAGTGGGAGTGGAGTGGAGAATTAAAGTGACAGGCGACCAGAAGCTCAGGGTCACACTGAACGGAGGTGTTCAGCAAAGCGGTCACCCAATCTACGCTTGGTCTTCCCAGTGTAGAGGACACCACATTGTGAGCAACGAATACAGTGTACGAAATTGAAAGAAGTACACGTAAATCGGTTTCACCTGGAAGGAGTATTTGGGGCCCTGGATAGTGGGAAGGGAGGAGGTAAAAGGTCAGGTGTTGCATCTCCTGCACTTGCACGGGAAGGTGCTGTGGGATGGGGAGGGGCTGCAGGGGGTGACTGCGGTGTGGACCAAGGTGTCCCGGAGGGAGCGGTCCCTTCAGAGTGCTGAGAAGGGAGGGGAGGGGAAGATGTGATTGGTAGTGGGATCACACTGGAGGTGGCGGAAATGGCGGAGGATGATCCGTTGAACGTGCAGGCTGATGGCGTGAGGACAAGGGGAACCCTGTCATGGTTCTGAGGGGAAGGGGTGAGAGTAGAGATGCAGGAAATAGAACGGGCATGGTCGAGGGCCATCTTAACCACGGCGGAGGGGAATCCTCGGCTGAGGAAAAAGACATATCAGAGGCACGAGTGTGAAAGGTGGCGTCATCAGAGCAGATGCAACGGAGACGGAGAAACTGGGAGAATGGAATGGAGTCCTTATAAGATGTGGGGTGGGAGGAAGTATAGTCCAGGCAGCTGTGGGAGTCAGTGGGCTTCTAGTGGATACTGGTCGAAAGTCTATCCCCAGAAATAGAGACAGAAAAGTCGAGGAAGGGAAGGGAAGAGTTGGAGATGGATTATGTGAAGGTGAGGGAAGGGTGGAAATTGGATGCAAAGTGAAGAACATTTTCTAGTTCAGGGCGAGAGCAGGAAACGGCACCGATACAGTCATCAATGTACCGGAAAAAGAGGTGAGGGAGGGGACCCGAGTAGGACTGGAACAAAGAATGTTCCACATATCCCACAAAAAGGCATAGATAGGACCCATGCGGGTTCCCATAGCAACACCTTTAATTTGGAGAAAGTGAGTGGAGTTAAAGAAGAAGTTGTTCAATGTGAGAACAAGTTCAGCCAGACGGAGGAGGGTGGTGATGGATAGGGACTGGTTGGGCCTCTGCTCGAGGATGAATCGGAGCGCCCTCAGGCCATCCTGGTGGGGGATGGAAATGGAGAGGGATTGGACGTCCATAGTGAAAAGGAGACGGTTGGGGCCAGGATACTGGAAACTGTTAAAATGACGAAGGGCGTCGAAGAGAGTGGACAAGGGGAGAAGAAAATAGAGTCGAGATAAGAAGAAATAAGTTCTGTGTGGCAAGAACAGGCTGAAACGATGGGTCTACCGGGGCAGTCCTGTTTGTGGATCTTAGGCAGGAGGTAGAAGTGGGCTGTGTGGTGTTGGGGAACTATGAGGTTGGTGGCTGTGGAGGGAAGATCTCCAGAGGAGATGAGGTCAGTGACAGTCTGGGAAATGATGGCTTGACGATCGGCAGTGGGGTCATGGTTCAGGGGGTGGTAGGAGGAGGTGTCAGAGAGTTGGCGATCAGCCTCTGCAAGGTAGAGGTCGGTTTGCCAAACAACAGCGCCGCCCTTTTCAGCAGGTTTATTCACAAGGTTGAAGTTGGATCTGAGCGAGCGGATTGCTGCAAGTTCAGATGGAGGTAGGTTGGAGTGAGTGAGTGAGGGGAGCAGAGAAATTAAGATGGCCGATGTATCATCGGCAATTTGCAATGAAGAGGTCTAGAGAGGGTTCGAGGCCAGAGGGAGAGGTCCAGGTAGAGCGAGATTTCTGAAAGCGTGAGAAAGGGTCGGCTGTGTGGGGGGAAGACTCCTGGCCGAAGAAGTGGGCAAGAAGGCGAAGGTGGCGGAAAAAGAGCTCAGCATTGTGCCGAGCTCGGAATTCATTGAGGTAGGGGCGTAAGGGGATGAAGCTCTGACCTTTGCTGAGGACTGATCGTTCGGGGTCAGAGAGAGGAAGGTCAGAGGCGATAGTGAAAACATGGCAGGGGATGAGATTGGAAGAAGGGATGGGATCAGGGGGAAGTGTCGGGGAGAAGGTTTCGGAGGGGCATTGGTGTCCAAGAGTTGTTGGAGTTTACAATCCTTGATACCTGAAAGGAAGGAAAAAGGTTTTTGGTGAAAGCGCCAGATTTCAAAGGATGCCGGTTTAATGCTCCCAGGCAGTGCTGCTCTGTGCCCCCGGCGGGACACTGGGATCTGGCCGGCCGCCCGGAAACCATCCCCGCCTCCATTACCGCCCCCTGGGGCACAAACATAGGCGGCAACATAGTGAAAATCCAGCCCCTACTAGGGAGACTCTTACCTCCTTCTGCCTGACAGTAACTGGACGGAATGGGACTGAAAAAAAAGACCTGGATTTATATCACGTCTTTCAGACCACCGAACCTCTCAAAGTGCTTTTCAGCCAATGAAGTACTTTTTGGACTGTTATAAACACAAACAGTAAAGTTCCTGCTCGTTCACTGGCCCGCGGACATTTTAATGCTGATGTTTTCTTGGGTGGTTGAGGCACTTGTTTGACTCAGACGGGAGCCTCATGAATAAATGTAATTCGGAGTCCTGTGATGTACAAAAGAAGGCTAAACTATTTTAATAACTGACTGAGCAGAGCCTATTGAGCCACATCAGCCACCTGTTCTAATCCCATCGCTGTTTGCACCCCGCACTCTTTGCAATCTTACTCTTTTTCCCTAAAAGTCTAATTCCCTTTTAAAAGGATTTACGAGGGTAGATTCTGATCTGTGGAGATGTGAAGAACTGCAATGTGACTGCTGGCTGCTATTAGTGTGGAGGCCATTTCAACTTCCCTGGGAAACTGTGCTCAATGGAGGGGCTGCCCCGCTCAGACCTGCCCCGTTACATCGCACTGACTGGGGGCATGTCTGGGGCTTTCCAGGACACGCCCAGGAATTCTGCCCATTGTGCCTGATAGACCCAGTGATAGGCACACTGCTGAGAGCGGGCACGGGTCCAGTTGTGTCCTGAAGAAGTCCCATGAATAATGAACACGGAGGTGATTGATCCTGAAGGGACTTATTACCTTCACAGAGTTTACCCTCTGATCCCTGAGGGGCAGGTCAACATTTTCAAACATTTATCTTTGCTTTTAGCCTCTGGGCCTTGTCATGGAGTTGCAGGGAGTTGCTCCTCAGTTCACCTGCTCAGTGCGGTGGACACCTCCATCGGGGAACTACAGCTGTGTGTGCCCATCTTGGATATCCCAATTACCCCATCCACAGGATTTGGGAAAGGATCAAGGAGACAGAAAAAGAGCAGCGAGAAGTCCCGCCCCGCTGCACTTCTGTCCCCTCAAAGGGTCAACGGGAGCTTTGGGCCAAGGACTCTCTCTCCATTCTCTTTGCAGCTCTTCACATCCCCACAGATCAAACCCAAGCCCATTACTTCCATCTCTATTTTTGTCTCTTCGCTCCTCTCTGCTCTCCTGTCTACTCCCCTTCCTATCACCCAGTCATGTCACCTTTCATTTTTCAAATGTCATTTGACCCCACAATTCCTTCTCCAACCCAGCCTACTGTCCTGGCACTGTCAGGTTTGATCCCCCTTTGGATAAGCCCACAGCTTTCCCCTGTGCCTCTGTCGAAGGGTCTATTGAGGAACCCGTCACTGCCTCCTTACAAGTAGCAACCCTAGCTGCCGCATCCTTCTCTTTTTCTCAATCTGTCCCAGTTCCTGTCCCGGTTCGTATTCCTGGCACTGACCTTGTCCCTATCGCTGGCACTGTTCCTATCACTGGCACTGTTCCTGTCCCAGTCCTTGTCGCTGACCCTGACCATGGCACTGCCCCTGATCTGGAATAGCTCTTGCACTACAGAAAGTGCAGTAATGCCATTGAAACACAGTTAGATAAGGGACTAACTTTTCATATTAATAATACCGTTTTAGTGTGAGCATTGAGTGCAAATTGGGCCACAAATGAAACGTAACCATATTTCACTGTAATTTTTCAGTCTCACAATTATCAGCCGCCCTCGAGGAAAAGTCGCCGGCCTTCAGGACCCAGCTGTCTGGAATGAGAAACTGTGAGTTACTGGAGCAATTGTCGTACAGGGACGGGGTGGGGTGATGGGCTAAACACTGGCCATTCATATCTGGGATGTGCTTCCAATCCAGCCCAGACTGGAGAAAGGCCTTTCACAACCTCAGGATGTCCAAAGGTGCTTTACAGTCAATGAAGTACTTTTGGAATGTAGTCACTGCTGTAATGTAGTTAACGCAGCAGTCTACTTGCACACAGCAAGATCCTGTAAACAGCAATGTGGTAATGACCAGAAAAGCTGTTTTAGTAATGTTGGCCGAGAGATAAATATTGGCCAAGACATCGGGGATAACTCCCCTGGTCGTCTTTGAAATAGTGCCATGGGATCTTTTACAGCTACCTGACGGACAGCACCTCAGGCAATGCAACACTCCCTCAGTACTGCACTGCGAGCATCAACCAGGAATTTGTGCTCACGTCTGAAGCGGGGATTGAACCCATAACCTCCTGACTCAGAGGCGAGAGTGCTACCCATTGAGCCACAGCTGACACTAAAAACATAAATACCCTGTGTGATGGCCGTAAGGGTCAAGCATGAAGTTTCACTCCAGTTCATAGTGTAGCCCACAACATAAAATGGGGTCATGGATGGCCAATGTCGAATACATTGACCATGTCAACTGGTGTAAAGAAAAGAAACAGATCCACTGGTGCTGTAGGGGGCGCCAGTGTAGAAGGAGCTTTACTCTGTATCTAACCCGTGCTGTACCTGCCCTGGGAGTGTTTGATGGGACAGTGTAGAGGGAGCTTTACTCTGTATCTAACCCCCTGTACCTGCCCTGGGAGTGTTTGATGGGACAGTGTAGAGGGAGCTTTACTCTGTATCGAACCCGTGCTGTACCTGCCCTGGGAGTGTTTGATGGGACAGTGTAGAGGGAGCTTTACTCTGTATTGAACCTGTGCTGTACCTGCCCTGGGAGTGTGTGATGGGACAGTGTAGAGGGAGCTTTACTCTGTATCTAACCCCCTGTACCTGCCCTGGGAATGTTTGATAGGACAGTGTAATTGGAACGTAAGAAATAGGAGCAGTCGGCCATCTGGCATCTCGAGCCTGCTCCGCCATTCAATAACATCATGGCTGATCTGATCTTGGCCTCAACTCCACTTCCTTGCCCTCTCCCCATAATCCTCGACTCCCTTATCCTTTAAAAATCTGTCTTTCTCCACCTTAAATATATTCAGTGACCCAGCCTCCACACCTCTCTGGGGTAGAAAATTCCAAAGATTCATGACCCTCTGAGAGAAGAAATTCTTCCTCATTTCTGTTTTAAATGGGCGACCCCTAATTCTGAGACTATGCCCCAAGTTCTGGATTTCCCTGTGAGAGGAAACATCCTCTCTGCATCTACCCTGTCAAGCCCACTCAGAATCTTACACGTTTCAATAAGATCACCTCTCAGTCTATTAAACTCCAATGAGTATAGGCCCAACCTGCTCAACCTTTCTTCATATGACAACTCCTTCATCTCAGTAATTAACCTCGTGAACCTTCTTTGAACTTCCTCCAATGCAAGTATATCCCTCCTTAAATAAAGAAACCAATACTTACTCACCAATAACCTGCTCACTGATGCCCAGTTTGGGTTCCGCAAGGACTGCTCAGCCCCAGACCTCATTATAGCCATGGTCCAAACATGGACAAAGAGCTGAATTCCAGAGGTGAGAGGAGAGTGACTGCCCTTGACATCAAGTCAGCATTTGACTGAATGTAGCATCAAGGAGACCGAGTAAAACTGAAGTCAATAGGAATCTGGGGGAGTCATACCTAACACAAAGGAAGATGGTTGTGGTGGTTGGAGGTCAATCATCACAGCCCCAGGACATCGCTGCAGTTGTTCCTCAGGGCAGTGTCCTAAGCCCAACCATCTTCAGCTGCTTCATCAATGATCTTCCCTCCTTCATAAGTTCAGCAGCCCGTGCCCACATGCTGCAAGACCTGGATGACATTCAGGCTTCGGCTGATAAGTGGCAAGTAACATTCACAGCACACAAGTGCCTGACAATGATTATCTCCAACAATCGAGAATCTAACCACCGCCTCCTGACATTCAACGGAATTACCATCACTGAATCCCCCACCATTAACATCCTGGGGGTCACCATTGATCAGAAACTTAACTGGACCAGCCACATAAACACTGTGGCAACAAGAGCAGGTCAGAAGCTGGGTATTCTGTGGAGAGTGTCTCACCTCCTGACTCCCCAAAGCCTTTCCATCATCGTCAATACGCAAGTCAGGAGTGTGATGGAATACTCTCCACTTGCCTGGATGAGTGCAGCTCCAATAACACTCAAGAAGCTCGACACCATCCAGGACAAAGCAGCCCGCTTGATTGGCAGCCCAAGCACCACCTTAAACATTCACTCCCTCCATCACCGACGTACCGTGGCTGCAGTGTGGATCATCTACAAGATGCACTGAGCAACTCACCAAGGCTTTTTTGTCAGCGCCTCCCAAACCCGCGACCTATACCACCCAGAAGGACAAGGGCAGCAGATGCATGGGAACACCACCACCTCCAAGTTCCACTGCAAGTCACACACCCTCCTGACTTGGAAGAACATCACCGTTCCTTCATTGTCGTTGGGTCAAAATCCTGGAACTACCTCCCTAACAGCACTGTGAATGCACCTTCACCACAAGGACTGTAGCAGTTCAAGAAGGCGACTCACCACCACCTTCTCAAGGGCAATTAGGGATGGGCAATAAATGCTGGCCTTGTCAGCAACAACCACATCCCAGAAACTAATTTTTTTTAAACTGTACACAGTACTCCAGGTGTGGTCTCACCAATGCCCTGTACAGTTGCAGCAGGACTTCCTTACTTTTATACTCTATCCCCCTTGCAATAAAGGCCAACATTCCATTTGCTTTCCTAATTACTTGCTGTACCTGCATGTTAACTTTTTGAGTTTCATGTACAAGGACCCCCAGATCCCTCTGTACCGCAGCATTTTGTAATCTCTCCCCATTTAAATAATAATTTGCTTTTTTATTTTTCCTACCAAAGTGGATAACCTCACATTTTCCCACATTATACTCCATCTGCCAAATGTTTGCCCATTCACTTAGCCTATCTATATCCCTTTGCAGATTCTTTAGATCCTCCTCACAATTTGCTTTCCCACCTATCTTTGTATCATCAGCAAATTTAGTTACATTGCACTCGGTCCCATCATCCAAGATAGATTTAATATAGATTGTAAATAGTTGAGGCCCCAGCATTTAAAATAATGAAAGGGATAGACAAGATAGAGGCAGAGAGGTTGTTTCCACTGGTCGGGGAGACTAGATCTAGGGGGCACAGCCTCAAAATATGGGGGAGCCAATTTAAAACCGAGTTGAGAAGGAATTTCTTCTCCCAGAGGGTTGTGAATCTGTGGAATTCTCTGCCCAAGGAAGCAGCTGAGGCTAGCTCATTGAATGTATTCAAATCACAAATAGATAGATTTTTAACCAATAAGGGAATTAAGGGTTACGGGGAGCGGGCGGGTAAGTGGAGCTGAGTCCATGATCTTGTTGAATGGTGGAGCAGGCTCGAGGGACTAGATGGCCTACTCCTGTTCCTAATTCTTATGTTCTTATGATCCCTGTGGAACCCCACTGGTTAGTTTTCCAACCTGAAAATGACCCATTTATTATGACTCTTTGTTTTCTGTTAGTTAGCTAATCCTCTATCCATGCTAATATATTACCCCCAACCCAGTGAGCTCTTATCTTGTGCAGTAAACTTTTATGTGGCACCTTATTGAATGCCTTCTGGAAATCCAAATACACCACATCCACTGGTTCTCCTTTATCCACCCTGCTCGTTACATCCTCAAAGAACTCCAGCAAATTTGTGAAACATAATTTCCCGTTCATAAAACCATGCTGACTCTGTTTGACTGCTTTATGCTTTTCTAAATGTCCTGCTACTACTTCCTTAATAATAGACTCCAGCATTTTACCAATGACAGATGTTAGGGTAAATGCAGTGGTCTATAGTTTCCTGCTTTCTGTCTCCCTCTTTTCTTGAATAGGGCCACTACATTGCGGTTTCCCAATCTGCTGGGACCGCTCCAGAACACTGGGAATTTTGGTAGATTACAACCAATACATCCACTATCTCTGCAGCCACTTCTCTTAAGACCCTAGGATGCAGGCCATGTGCTTTTAATGTCTTCTACTGTGAAGAACGAAACAAAATATTTGTTTAAAGTCTCTGCCATTTCCCCGTTTCCCATTATTAGTTTCCCAGTCTCATCCTCTAAGGGACCAATGTTTACTTTAGCTACTCTCTTCCTTTTTATATACCTGTAGAAGCTCTTACTGTGTTTTTATATTTCTTGCTAGTTTACTCTCATAAATTATCTTCTCTCTCTTCATCATGCTTTGAGTCGTCCTTTGTTGGTTTCTAAAAATTTCCCAATCTTCTGGCCTTCCACTGTTCTTCGCAACATTGTATGCCTTTGTTTTAAATTTGATACCATCCTTTACTTCCTTACTTAGCCACGGATGGTTTATCCTTCTCTAAGAGTCTTTCTTTCTTACTGGAATATACCTTTGCTGAGAGTTATGAAATATCTCCTTAAATGTTTGCCACTTGTTATCTACCGTCTTACCCTTTAATTTTTTTCCCCAGTCCACTTTAGCCAACTTTGCCTTCCTACCTTTGTAATTGCCTTTATTTAAGTTTCGGACACTAATTTGAGACCTAGCTTTCTCACCCTCCAACTGAATTTGAAATTCTACCATGCTATGATCACTCATCCCAATAGCATCCTTTACGATGAGATCATTAATTAATCCCATCTCATTACACATTACCAGATCTAAAATAGCCTGCTTCCTGGTATTGTTCTGAGAAACCTTCCCGAATACACTCTATGAACTCTTCCTCAAGGCTACCTTTGCAATTTGATTTGTTCGATCAATATGAATATCAATTATTGCCGTACCTTTATTATAAGCCTCCATTATTTCTTGATTTATACTCTGTCCTACAGAGTTGGCTAAAATGGACTGGGAAAAAAAATTAAAGGGTAAGATGGTAGATAGCAAGTGGCAAACATTTAAGGAGATATTTCATAATTCTCAGCAAAGATATATTCCAGTAAGAAAGAAAGACTCTTAGAGAAGGATAAACCATCCGTGGCTAAGTAAGGAAGTAAAGGATGGTATCAAATTGAAAACAAAGACATACAATGTTGCGAAGAATAGTGGAAGGCCAGAGGATTGGGAAATTTTTAGAAACCAACAAAGGACGACTCAAAACATGATGAAGAGAGAGAAGATAATTTATGAGAGTAAACTAGCAAGAAATATAAAAACACTGTAAGAGCTTCTACAGGTATATAAAAAGGAAGAGAGTAGCTAAAGTAAACATTGGTCCCTTAGAGGATGAGACTGGAGAACTAATAATGGGAAATGGGGAAATGGCAGAGACTTTAAACAAATATTTTGTAGACTACTGTAGACTACTCCCACCAGTGACATCTTTCTCTTATTATTTATTATCTCTACCTAAACTGATTCTACATCTTGATTTTCTGAGCCAATATTATTTCTCACGACTGCACTGATCTCATCTTTTATTAACAGAGTTACCCTGCCTCCTTTTCCTTTCTGCCTATCCCTCCGAAATGGCAAATACCCCTGAATATTCAGTTCCCAGCCTTGGCCACCTTGCAACCACATCTCTGTAATGGCCATCAGATCAGACCCGTTTATTTCTATTCATCTATCTTGTTACGAATGCTGCGTGCATTCAGATTTGTGTAGTGGGAGTTTTACTCTGTATCTAACACGTGCTGTAGCTGCTCTGGGAGTGTGAGATAAGACAGTGTAGAGGGAGCTTTACTCGGAATCTAACTCATGCTGTACCTGCCCTGGAAGTGTTTGACGGGACAGTGTAGGGTGAGCTTTACTCTGTATCTAACCTCGTGCTGTACCTGCCCTGGAAGTGTTTGATGGGACAGTGTAGGATGAGCTTTATTCTGTATCTAACCCATGCTTTACCTGCCCTGGGAGTGTTTGATGGGACAGCGTAGAGGGAGCTTTACTCTGTATCTAACCCATGCTGTACCTGCCCTGGGATGACGACACTTGATGACTTTATTGTCAATAGTGCTATGTCTCACTTTGATGTAGAAACATATTTAGAAAGAACATTTTTTTAAAGTACTTGTGAAATGCTGAAAGATATTCACATGAACAAATATTTGCTCCCACACACCGTTTCCTCATGACCACATCTCCTGCCTAAGTTTTTCTCACAGTATGAGTTGCAATATTTTGTTGTATTCAGTTACCTTTTGGCTGGTTGTCAGAGCTGGTGAATGCAGCACTTTCTGTTCTTTCAGCTCCTCAGTACTCGCTTTTCGTGCCTTTACAAGCGTTGTTTGTGTTGGAAATATCCTGAGCTTTGCTGCCACTGGCTGCAGGCAAAGACTCCAAACTCCAACAGAAAGTAAATCCATCAACTTGCAAATCACTAACTCCATCCCTTCCCCATCACTGTCTCCATCCCTTCCTTCCCCATCACTGTCTCCATCCCTTCCCCATCTGTGTCTCCATCCCTTCCTCATCACTGTCTCCATCCCTTCCTCATCACTGTCTCCATCTCTTCCCCATCACTGTCTCCATCCCTTCCCCATCACTGTCCCCATCCCTTCCTCATCACTGTCTCCATCCCTTCCTTCCCCATCACTGTCTCCATCCCTTCCTCATCACTGTCTCCATCCCTTCCCCATCACTGTCTCCATCCCTTCCTCATCACTGTCTCCATCCCTTCCCCATCACTGTCTCCATCCTTCCCCATCCCTGTCTCCATCCCTTCCCCATCACTGTCTCCATCCTTCCCCATCCCTGTCTCCATCCCTTCCCTATCACTATCTCCATCCCTTCCCCATCTCTGTCTCCATCCCTTCCCCATCACTGTCTCCATCCTTCCCCATCCCTGTCTCCATCCCTTCCCCATCACTGTCTCCATCCTTCCCCATCCCTGTCTCCATCCCTTCCCCATCACTGTCTCCATCCTTCCCCATCCCTGTCTCCATCCCTTCCCCATCACTGTCTCCATCCCTTCTCCATCACTGTCTCCATCCCTTCCCCATCACTGTCTCCATCCCTTCCTCATCACTGTCTCCATCCCTTCCCCATCACTGTCTCCATCCCTTCCCCATCACTGTCTCCATCACTTCCCCATCCCTGTCTCCATCCCTTCCCCATCCCTGTCTCCATCCCTTCCCCATCACTGTCTCCATCCCTTCCTTCCCCATCACTGTCTCCATCCCTTCCTTCCCCATCACTGTCTCCATCCCTTCCCCATCCCTGTCTCCATCCCTTCCCCATCACTGTCTCCATCCCTTCCCCATCCCTGTCTCCATCCCTTCCCCATCCCTGTCTCCATCCCTTCCCCATCCCTGTCTCCATCACTTCCCCATCCTTGTCTCCATCCCTTCCCCATCACTGTCTCCATCCCTTCCCCATCCCTGTCTCCATCCCTTCCCCATCCCTGTCTCCATCACTTCCCCATCCCTGTCTCCATCCCTTCCCCATCACTGTCTCCATCCCTTCCCCATCACTGTCTCCATCCCTTCCCCATCACTGTCTCCATCCCTTCCCCATCACTGTCTCTATCCCTTCCTTCCCCATCACTGTCTCCATCCCTTCCTCATCACTGTCTCCATCCCTTCCCCATCACTGTCTCCATCCCTTCCCCATCACTGTCTCCATCCCTTCCCCATCTCTGTCTCCATCCCTTCCCCATCCCTGTCTCCATCCCTTCCCCATCACTGTCTCCATCCCTACCTCATCCCCAACTCCGTCCCTGTCCCCAGCAATGTTTCTAATCTCTGCCTGTTTCAGTTTCAGAAGTTGTTTCTGAATTGGAACAACAGGTCCGCGAGTTACAGAAGAAACTCGCTGAGTTGCAGAAATCAAGTAAGTGATTTTAAATTCAAGTGTGGTTAAATTGGGCCATGTGGTGATTACTTTTCCGTTGAAGCACGGGCATCTAAGCATCCAAAATGGGGTCCATGTCATCCAAGGTTACCATTTCATGCTTTGGTAACTTTCACTTTAATAGGAAGAGCTTAACTTAATCCAGATGTGTGTCAATGATTGTGCTGCAGCAGATGGTGCAACATGGCATTGTGAAGTCAGCTCTCCTCGAACATATCCAGGTTTGGGAGAAGGTTCGATAAACCCAGGTCCTGAGATAGTGCTGGGTGGGGCCAAAATGCCTCAAAAGTCATCGCAGCTTATTTGTTGACCCCTCTTGGATTCCTTGCCTTCACCAAGTGTTGTGTGTTCAGAACTCTCAAAGGAATACACATCCTCACCTCGTGCTCAAAATCTGAACCAATCAAGTATAAGTGGATTTGATTGGTTCACATTTCCCAGGAGCTGATTGATCCCCTTGGAAGACAAGGCACACCCAGCAGTTTCTCTGGAAGTGTAATTAGATCCTCACTGCCTACATAATCAGTTACTTTGAAAAGTGTAATTCAAGCCATTCTGACTGCCTACTCCAGACAGAACAGAGCTCACTTGGCACAGACAGGGCTCGCCCTCGTGGGTTAAGGCCATCTCCCACACGCAAACAAGTTCCTGTCCCCACCGCCCAAGTTCCTGACCCACTCACCCAACTGCCCCCCTGCCCAAGTTCCTGACCTTCCCCCGCCCAAGTTCCTTAACTTCTACCCCCAGGTTTCTGACCTATCGCCCCCACCCGGCCCAAGCTCCTGACCTCCCGCCACCCAAGTATCTGGCATTCTCCCCTGCCCTGGTTACTGAACTTCTTTCCCCTGCCCTGGTTACTGACCTTCTCCCCACTCACCGGATTTATGACCTTTTCCCAACCCCCATCATCGATAGGGTTTTGTGTACGGGTCATGGATTATTAACAGGATTATTGGGTATGAAATGAATAGTGACAGTGTTGTGACTTCCAGATTTCATCCAGTCCAGTGATGTCAGTTGCCACACATGCACCGAGATTTCCGAGAAATTAGCGAGGTGTAGGGGGAGGAGAGCGAGAGAGAACATGGTGAGGTTGGAAGACTGATCCGTCTTACCATCTGAATCACATTCTCCCTCTTATTCCCACTCCCCACTTCCCCACCCAGCCCTTCAGACCTGGATCACACTCTTCCCCATCCCCACTCGGCTCTCCGTATTTTACACCCCAAAATTCCTGACCTGCCCTCTCCTCCCTCCCTCCCCACCTGACTCTCCCCCCTCACCCATTTCTCTTATGCTCCTCAATCCCTCCCCTCCTCTCATTCACCCTCCAATTCACTCTATCTTCCCCCATCTCTCAATTCCTTCCGATTCCCTCTCTCCACCTCTCTCTCTCATTCCCCCTCAGATTCCCTCTCTTCCCCCCCCTTCTCTCATTCTCTGTCCGCTTCCCTCTCTCTCTCATTCCTCTGATTTCCTCACCCCCCTCCCTATCATTCCCCCTCTAATTCCCTCTCTCTCATTCCTCCACCAATTCCCCCTTCTCCTTCTCTCTCCTTCCCCAGTTCCCTCCCTCCCCCTCTCTCTCATTCCCCCTGCAATTCCCTCTCATTTCCCCTCTAATTTCCTCTCTCCTTCATTCTCCCTCCAATTCCCTCTACCCCACCCTCTCTCATTCCTCCTCTGATTTTCTCTCTCTCTCCCCCTCATTCCCCCTCTGAATCCCTCCCTCCCACTATCTCACTCTCCGTGCTCCCTCCGATTCGTTCTCTCCCTCTCATTATGGCTCCAATTCTCTCTCCCCTTCCTATCATTCCCCCTCCGATTCCCTATCTCTCGCCCCCTCTCATTCCCCCTCTGACCTCTCTCTCCCCCCTCTTATTCCAACCCAATCTCCTCCCTCCCCCAGTCTCACTCTCACTCCAGACTCTCTCTCTCCTCGTCTATCAATCCCTCTCCGATTCCCTCTTTCCCCAGTCTCTCTTATTACCCCTCCATTTTACTTCTCTCCTCCTCTCTCTCTCCTGTCTTTCTCTCCCCCTCCCATTCCTTCTCTCCCCAGTCTGTCTCTCTCTGTCTCCCCCAGTCTCTCTCTCATTTACCCTCCAATTCCTCTCATTCCCCTCAGATTCCCTCTCTCCGCCCCTCGCCCTCTGTCCCGTCCCCTTCTCTCTCTCTGTCACCCTCCAATTCCACTTATTCCCCCCTCTCTTATTCCCCCTCACTCCCTCTTCCCAGTCTCTCTCTCCCCTTTATTTCCTGTTCTCCCTTCCTCTCTCTTCTCATTCCCCCTCTACCTCTCTCATTCTCCCTCTCTCCCACTCTTCGATTTGCTCTCTCCCCCTCTCCCACCCCCAGTCTCTCACTCTGTCACCTCTCTCACTCCCCCTCCATTTCCCACTCTCTCCCCAGTCTTTCTCTCTCCCCCACTACTCTCTCATTCCTCCTCTGATTTCCTCTCATTTCCCCTCTGATTCCCTCTCTCTCGGTCTCTCTCCCCCCCCACTCTCACATTCCCCCCTAACCCTGTCACCAGTCTCTCCCTCTCCTATTCCCCTTTCGATTTGCTCTCTCCCCCTCTCCCGCCCCCAGTCTCTCTCTCTGGCTCCTCTCATTCCCCCTCCAATTCCTGCTCTCCCCCAGTCTCTCTCCCATCTCTCTCTCTCTCAATCCCCCCTCTCCCACCTCATTTCTGTCCGATTCCTGCTCTCCCCCAGTCTCTCTCTCCCCCCTCTCTCATTCCTCCTCCCCTCCCTTTCTCATTCCTCTCCTTCCCCCACTGATTCCGTCTCCTCCAAGTCTCTCTCTCTCGCCCCCTCTCTCTCCTCCTCCCTCATTCCCGCTGATTCCTTCCCTCCCCCAGTCTCTCTCTCCCCCTTTCTCATTTCCCCTCCAATTCTATCTCTCCCCCTCTCTCATTCTCCCTTCGATTCCCTTTCACCTCCCCATCATTCATTCCCCTCCCTCTCTTATCATTCTCCCTGATTTCCTCTCCACCCCCCTCTCATTCCCCCTCCCACTCTCTGATTCCCTCTCATCCCCCAGTCTCTCTCATTCCCCCTCCAATTCCCTCTCTGCCCCATCTCTGATTCCCTCTCTCCCCGCCCTCTCAATTCCCCCCCGATTCCTTCTCTCCCCCAATATCACTCTCTCCCCTAGTCTCTCTCTCTCCCCCTCTCATTTCCCCTCCGATTCCCTCTCTCCGCCTCTCTCATTCCACCTTACTCTCTCTCAATCCCCCTCTGATTCCCTCTCTTCCCCTCCCTCTTTCTCATTCACATCCGATTCCCTCTCTCCCCATGTCACTGCCTTGTCCCCCTCGATCTCCCTAGTCTCCCAATCAAACCATGCACCACATCCCCACCAAACCCACACCAATCACCCCCATCAGACCCGAGTTGCTGGACACTCGTTGTGTTATTATACACCTAATGAATTATTGCACATCCAGTGTGATATGGCACAAAGTGTTATTGAACACACACAATGTGTTACTGAACATCCTGTCGTTATTTTACACTTGTGTGTTATTATATAGCCAGTGTGTGATTCCAACCCAGTGTGTTATTGCCCTCTCAGCGATTTGTGATATACCCTGTGTGTTATGGCATGGACAATGTGCTTTTGTACACTCCGAGTGTTACTGAACACCTGGGGAGCAAAATTGTCCTTTTTTCAGAGGTCCGTTAGCGCCTCCAGGGGTTGTTAACGGGCACAAGCCCGGGGGGGGGTGGTTTGCGGGGCGTTACCGGCTCCCGGGAAATAGTCTGGGAGTTTGCGGATGGGCTGCCACGGTGAAATGTGTCACTACGCACTATTGTAGTGCCCCGGGCCGACGACTCTTCAGCGCCGTGCGCCCATCCTGTGGGGAAAGTTGCTCCACGTCCCACGAGGCTGGCCGACATCCAATCGCAGGACGGATGTCATAGGGGAGGTCGCCAGTGCACAGGGCCATCCTCTTATTTCTTTTGGTGACTCATGAGTCGGCTTCTCTACCTGTATGTTCACGTGGTCCACGCCGCCATCGTGCAGCCCGGCTCTCAGTGGAGGCCTTGCAGAATGCGCAGTGGCCCTCGTTACTGGACCCTCAGGGACTGAAATTGCCGCTTCCCTTCAGGCCTGTTGTCACTGGAAATCAGCGGCCATGCTGCAGAGTGGAGTGGCTGCCGACTTTTCATGGAATGGCCAGCGATAGCCCAATTGCCCTGCTGTGGTTTTCCGGCGGTGTGCATCACCCCCAACTTCCGTGGCGGTGATGGCCAGCACTCTTAAGTATGTCATCACTGCACTAACCGCCGAGGTCCCGGGCCGGAAGCGACATTGCCGTATAAACATCGTCCCACAGCTGGGCGGTGCCAAGAGTGGCTTTTTTCGGGTGGTGCATAGCTCCTAATGCACACCGCCAGAGTGCCTTAAAGGTGTGTTGCTTTCAGTTGATTTTGTGTCCGCGACTTTTCCCGTTGTTTCACTCGCAGTGCAAGGATACAGTGCTGCTTTGCAAGTGCTGGAGGCGCTTTCCACCTGCAGAACACGGAGGCCACTTCGAGGAGGCTGGGCTTGTGGAGGGCTTTGAAACGGGGGCAGTGATTGCAGGCCAACGCCTCCTGCACATTGTGTGCACCGCTAAGGCACGGAGGAGAAGGTGGCACCGGGGGCAAAGGCTGCAGAGGCAGCGGGCAAGGGCCGCAGGTATCATTGCGGCACAGCATGGAGGGGGCCAGGGAGATGGAGACAGAGGGGTGCCACACGATGGCCCTCAGCAAGGGCGTCCCCTAAGGAGGAGAGTGAGGTACGCGGACCCTCTACGCCAGATACTTGGCCAGCAGGCCAGGAGGCTGCTTGCAGCGGAGCCAGATGCTGGGCAGCAGCAGTCTGCAGAGGTGGAGGAGGCAGCAGAGCAGCAGGGAGAAGCCAATGAGCCACCTCACAGAGCAAGACGGCTACACAGAGGTAGGGGCGCCAGGCCATATTGAGAAAGGGTCTTCCGCCAGTAATTCTCATACGCTGATATAGAAACATAGAAATTTACAGCGCTAAAGGAGGCCATTTCAGCCCATCATGTCCGCGCCGGCCGACAAAGAGCCGCACAGCCCTCGGTCAGCAGCCCTGAAGGTTACATATAACCCGATGAACAATGAACAATGACGGAAAGGTAAAGGGCACCCACCCCAACCAGTCCGCCTCACATGACTGCAACACCCCTTACACTGAAATATTCTACACTCCACCCCAACCAGAGCCATGTGATCTCCTGGGAGAGGCAAAAACCAGATAAAATCCCAAGCCAATTTAGGGAAAAAAAATCTGGGAAATTTCCTCTCCAACTCATCCAGGCTGTTATTTATTGAACCATTTGTAACCTGTGTTACACTACCACCAGAGGGCTTACCTGTTGGAGTCCCAAGGGATTCCAGCATCTCTTGGGAGCATGGTATATAAGCAGACCACCCACGAGGTACCTGCACTCTGGAGTCTTATTAAAGGAGCTAAGGTCACTCTTGCTCATTGTACTCAGTACTCAGTTTCATCCTTTATTATGAACGAACAACCGCGCGACAATGCAATGAACAGTTGGTATCCTGGAGAAGTTCTCAGAAGGGGACGATTGGGAGGTCTTTGTGGAGAGACTCGACCAATACTTTGTGGCCAATGAGCTGGAAGGAGATGAGAACACTGCCAAACGAAGGGCGATCCTCCTAACTGTCTGTGGGGCAACAACCTATGGCCTCATGAAGACTCTCCTAGCTCCGGCAAAACCAACAGCTAAATCCTATGAAGAATTGTGTACGCTGGTCCGGGAGCACCTAAATCCTAAGGAAAACGTTTTGATGGCGAGATAGCGGTTCTACACGTGTCAACGGTCGGAGAGCCAGGAAGTGACGAGCTATGTCGCCGAACTAAGGCACCTCGCAGGACATTGCGAATTTGAGAGATTCCTAGCGACTTTTTTGTACTGGGCATTGGCCATAAAGTAATCCTTTGCAAATTGTTGACTGTTGAAATTCCGAATCTAAGTAAAGCCATAACGATAGCCCAGGCATTTCTGTCCACCAGCGACAACACCAAACAGATTTTACAGAGTAAAGAAGTTTCGGCCAGTACTGTGCACAAAGTAACATCGGTTTCGAGCAGGAATATACACGATAGAACGTCACACCGGCTGCTGCTGCACGACCTCAGATGAGTCAGAGTCCGCCATCAATCATTAATGCGAGGCAGTTAACACTTTGTTGGCACTGTGGAGGTGATCATCGGCCCCATCAATGCCGCTTCAAGCACTATGTGTGCAACGGTTGCAGAACAATGGGACACCTCCAGCGAATGTACAGACAAGCTGCAAACCACCACGTTGCAGAGGAAGATCGATCCATGGCGGCTCAAACTGAACTAGAGATTCTAACCGAGGAGGAAGAAGTGTATGGGGTATACACATTCACCACGAAATGTCCACCAATAATGTTGAAAGTTGAACTGAACGGAATTCCAGTATCTGTGGAACTGGACACGGGTGCGAGTCAGTCCATAATGAGTAAAAAGGCCTTCGACAGGCTGTGGGGCAAAAAGGCACACAGGTTCAAGCTCAGCCCCATTCACACCAAACTAAGGACTTACACCAAGGAACTAATCCCTGTAATTGGCAGTGCTGAAGTCAAAGTCTCCTATTATGGAGCAGTACACGAACTCCCGCTGTGGATTGTGCCAGGGGATGGCCCCACATTGTTTGGCAGAAGCTGGCTGGGAAAAATCCGCTGGAACTGGGACGACATCCGAGCACTTTCGTCCGTCGATGACGCCTCATGTGCCCAGGTTCTGAGCAGGTTTCCATCGTTATTCGAGCCAGGCATTGGAAGCTTCTCGGGGGCGAAAGTGCAGATTCATTTGGTTCCCAGTACACGACCCATCCACCACAAGGCACAGGCGGTACCATATATGATGCGTGAGAAAGTGGAAATTGAGTTGGACAGGCTGCAGCGAGAAGGCATCATCGCGCCGGTGGAATTCAATGAGTGGGTCAGTCCGATTGTCCCGGTACTTAAAGAGGACAGCACGGTCAGAATTTGTGGGGACTATAAAGTAACGATTAACCGTTTTTCGCGACAGGACCAGTACCCGCTACCCAAGGCAGATGACCTATTTGCAACCCTGGCTGGAGGGAAGACTTTCACCAAGCTGGACCTGACCTCAGCCTTCATGACGCAAGAGCTGGAGGAATCTTCGAAAAGCCTCACCTGCATCAACTCACACAAAGGTCTGTTCATCTATAACAGATGCCTGTTCGGAATTCGGTCGGTCACGGCAATCTTACAACGGAACATGGAGAACCTGCTAAAGTCAATCCCTTGCGCTGTGGCTTTCCAGGACGACATACTGGTTACAGGTCAGATAACCATTGAGCACTTGAAGAATCTGGAAGAGGTTCTTAGTCGGTTGGATTGCGTGGGGCTCAGGTTGAAACGCTTGAAGTTTGTTTTCAGGAGGTCGAATTCTTGGGAAGAAGAATCGCAGCAGACAGCATCAGACCCACCGATGCCAAGACGGAGGCCATCAAGAACGCGCCGAGACCATAGAATGTGACGGAGCTGTGGTCGTTCCTGGGACTCCTTAACTATTTCGGGAATTTCTTACCTGGGTTAAGCACCCTGCTAGAACCCCTACATGCGCTATTGCGCAAGGGAAACGACTGGGTATGGGGGATTCACAAGATGCTGCCTTTAAGAAAGCCAGAAATCTGTTGTGTTCAAAGAAACTGCTTGTCCTGTATGACCCTTGTAAAAGATTAAGGCGAGCTTGTGATGCGTCATCGTACAGGGTCGGGTGTATGTTACAACAGGCTAACGAATCGAGGATTTTGCAACCGGTCGCTTATGCGTCTAGGAGTTTGTCCAAGGCCAAAAGGGCCTGCAGCATGATTGAAAAAGAGGCTCTGGCGTCCGTTTACGGGGTAAAGAAAATGCACCAATACTTATTTGGCCTCAAGTTTGAGCTTGAAACTGACCACAAGCCGCTCATATCACTGTTCTCTGAGAGCAAAGGGATTAACACCAATGCCTCTGTCCGCATCCAAAGATGGGTGCTCACACTGTCGGCATACAACTATGTAATCTGTCACAGATCGGGCGTAGAGAACTGCGCAGATACTCTCAGTCGGCTGCCATTGCGCACCACCGGGGTGGAAATGGCACAGCCTGCGGACTTGCTCATGGTAATGGATGCATTCAAAAATGAAAAGTCCCCCGTTACGGCTCGCCAGATCAAGACCTGGACCAGCCAGGATCCTTTACTGTCCTTGGTAAAAAAAACTGTGGCCCCCATGGGAGCTGGTCCAGCGCCCCAGTGGAGATGCAGGAGGCAATTAAGCCGTTCCACAGGCACAAAGACGAAATGTCCCTGCAGGAGGACTGTCTGTTGTGGGGCAAGAAAGGCAGAGATATGTTCATTTGTGAACTGCACAGCACCCACCCGGGCATTGTAATGATGTAAGCCAGAGCCAGATCCCATGTGTGGTGGCCCGGCATCGACTCAGATTTAGAGTCATGCGTGCGCCAGTGCAACACTTACTCTCAGCTGAGCAATGCACCCAGAGAGGCACCGCTGTTTGTGGTCGTGGCCCTCAAAACCGTGGTCGAGGATCCACGTGGACTATGCGGGCCCATTTCTAGGCAAAATGTTTTTGGTTGTCGTGGACGCTTACTCAAAATAGATTGAATGTGCAATAATGTCTGTAAGCACGTCCACGGCCACTATTGAAAGCCTACGCACCATGTTTGCCACGCACGGCCTGCCTGATGTGCTAGTCATTTGGACATCAGTCAAACATTTGGACCAAATCAAATTGCAGTTCACCAACAGCTACAAACAACCCGATGAAGACACCACCAACTTTGACCCTCCAACACACACACTAGTGGCAACTGACATCATGGTTGACCACGAAGCCGAACTCACCATCCCGAGCAGCCCGGCAAGGCCGGCTGCCCAGCAGCCCAGTGAAGAACTAACCAACTCACCCACATCCGCATTTGTACCGTGACGATCGACAAGGGAGCGGAAAGCCCCAGATTGTCTCACCTTGTAAATAATTGTACTATTGACTTCACGGGGGAGTGATGTTGTAACCTGTATTACACTACCATCAGAGGGCCTACCTGTTGGAATCCCAAGGGATCCCAGCATCCCTTGGGAGCACGGTATATAAGCAGGACACCCATGAGGGACCTGCACTCTGGAGTCTTATTAAAGGAGCTAAGGTCACACTTGCTCATTGTACACAGTACTCAGTTTCATCCTTTATTATGAACGTATCACAGGCGATCAAAACTTGTCCAGGAGATCATCCTGGCTGTATTCGATTCCCTGCAGTATTTACCATTATAACTGCGCCGGCCAACAAGAGGTTATCCAGTCTAATCCCAATTTACCAACTCTACGTCCGTAACCCTGCAGGTTACTGCACTATAAATGCCCATCCAACCATCTCTTAAAAGTGGTGAGGATTTCTGCATCCACCACTCTTCCAGGCAGTGAGTTCCAGATCCCCACAACACTGCGTAAAGAAGCCCCCCCTCAAATCCCCTCTAAATCTTCCACCAACCACCTTAAAACTATGCCCCCTCATAATACACCCTTCCACCAATGGAAATAGTCCCTTACTATCCACTATGTTCAGGCCCCTCAATACTTTGTACACTTCGACGAGGTCTCCTCTCAACCTCCTCTGTTCCAATGAGAACAAACCCAGCCTATCCAATCTGTCCTCATAACTAAGATTCTCCATTCCAGGCAGCATCCTAGTAAATCTCTTCTGCACCCTCTCTAGTGCAATCACGTCCTTCTTATAATATGGCGACCAGAACTGCATGCAGTACTCCAGCTGTGGCCTAACCAAAGTACTATACAATTTAAGCATAACCTCCCTGCTCTTATATTCTATGCCTCGGCAAATAAAGGCAAGCATTCCGTATGCCTTCTTAACCACCTTATCCACCTGGCCTGCTACTTTCAGGGATCAGTGGACCAATGGTGGAGCTTTGGAGGCGTGGCCTATTCAGTTGGAGCCTGGAGCAGTGAGAGAAGGAGCTACCTGCTGTTGCTCCTGCCTGGAAGGCCTTTGTGAGACCTGTGAAACAGCCCTGGAAGAGGAGGAAGGGGCTTACTACAATTCCAATCCATCCAGAGGGAGAGGAGGCGAGCAGAAAATTCAACAACCTTTAATACTGCTACAGAGAGTTCGAGAGAGGGGGAAAAAGAACAACAACTATCCAGTGTGGAAGGAGGGAGAAACTTCATCAACCAAAGGTGGGTGTGTTTTGGTGCATTCCCCTAAAGACTTTGTTGTATTGGTGGGGAGAAGAAAGAAGACCATTTCGAGGGCCAGAACATCGCGGGGGGTGTGTGTGTGTGGAAGTGTGTGTGGGGGTCTTGCTAAATAACTAGGCCCCACACACCACTGAAGCACCCCTCCCCCATTGCCTAGCCTGGGATAGCTGGAACTACCTGGCTGAAGAACTATTAATTACCCTATTTAACATCGTTGTGAGTGTGTGCCTGGGTGGCTCCAGCTGCCCCAGGTGAAGACATCTTCTCCCCCCACCCGAAGACCATCTACAAAAACTGTGTTTTTTGCCATCTGGGGGGTGCACCCCAAGAAACACCCACCCATCGCTGTGAGGAGAGACCTGCCCTCACAGCTTCCCTCTTTCCAACCCCTCCCTCTCTCTTTCTCTCTCTCTCTGTCTCTCCACTCTCTCTCTGAGAGCCCTTTCCTCCTAATTGAAAAAACAATTAAGACAACTGAGCAGAGGGAGCAAGGCCCCTCCCCAATTGTCAACGAGGGGAGAGGTGTGCCTCATTGAGAGCTCCTCTGCTCATACACTTAAACGAGGCCAATTTAAGAACATTAAGGCCTGTGACTTTGGGGTGAGTGTGGCCCTTAAAGGGACCCCGGGATGGCGACTCCATCCACGCCGGTGGCAGAGCCAGCTAAGACGTACGCGCAGGCGGCGTCCACATCCACGGCGCCTCCTGCGGCCCTGCCACCTTTCAGACTAATAACAAAGAAACACGGGGTCAAGAGCTACACTCACCCCACAATGAGCCCGCCCAGCTATTAACCAACTTCCCCCGGGAGTCGCTCGGCCCGGAAGAAACAAAATATTTTAACAATTTTAATGATTCTGTACACGCTGGGCCGGGGGGTGGCGGTGGGGAGGGGGAAGAACAACAACCCTCGCCCCCTACTTTGGAGCTGGGGTACTTGGAGGACCTGGAGAATTTCTTTGGCCGGGTCTCTCTGTGTTCCCCGGCTCCTGGGGCGGAGGAGGAACCCCTTCCGCTGTCGCTTCCTGACCCAGCACCGCTTTTAAAAGAGCCCAGTGGGGACTCCTCTGCCGTCGATCCTGGGGGTGGGATCGGGGCAGAGCCAGGGTCGGATGGAGCGGCCGGGCCATTTGCCGTACCTTGTGCGGTCAATGGGCCGGCTGCTGGCGGCGACCTCCCGGAGGGGGACGGGGACTCGCTGGGGGACGAGGGAGAAGATCTCGAGTCCATCGCCAGTGAGGCAGTGGATCTCCTCGTGCCCGCCGCTGAGTCCCCCCTCATTCCTGCAAAGGAACTCCGGGACGTTTTGGTCCAGAGCCAGGGTCGCCGCAACCGAGCCCATCTGGCCCTGGAAAGATGGTCCGAGCCGGGGCTGCTCGTCGCGTCCGTCCGCGCTGCCGCTAAAACCATGGCCGCGGGCGGGCCCTTATCAAAGGCGCAAGGCCTTGAGCTGCGCCGGCTCAAAAGGTTCCTCGCTGGGCTGCTGAGGGAGTGGAGGTCAACAAACGACTCCACTCCCCCCCCACAATAGGTTAGGTAGAGGTTGCACTATGCTTTTGTCATGAAGATAACCATAGCCAGCCTCAACATCAACGGCGGCAGAGAGGCACGTCGTAGATTTAACAATTTTTCGCTCCTGCGGGAGGGGAAATATGCGGTGTGCTTCCTGCAAGAAACCCGCATTTTCAGCCGGAGATCTTGGGGGTCGAGGAGCCCGTGCCAGGCCGCTTGCTGCACGTCACGGTTCGCCTGGGGGACGTGCCGCTCCATCTCGTGAACGTGTACGCCCCTCAGCCCAGCCCGCAGCAAACGCGCTTCTTCGAAGAAGTGTCCGCTCTTCTTGGCTCCGTCGATGTCGGCGACTGCATTGTCCTCGGGGGGGATTTTAACTGCACCCTCGAGGCGAGGGACCGCTCCGGTGCCCCGCAGAGCATGACGGCGATGGAGAAGTTGAGGGACCTGGTCTTGGTGGACGTCTGGCGAAATCTCCATCCCGACTCCAGCGCCTTTACTTGGGTGAGGTCTGGAGTAGGATGGTCCAGAGTAGACCGCCTTTACGTGTCTCGGGCATATGTTTCCTGTGTCCCGGCGGCCTCCATGCGGCCGGTGCCGTGTTCGGACCACCACCTGGTGTGGGCGGAGCTCGCTTCGCTCCGCGCGAGGACGGGGTCCGTGTACTGGCATTTTAACAACCAGCTGCTGGAGGACGTGCGGTTCCAGGACTCGTTCCGTCGTTTCTGGTCCGACTGGAGAAGGAAGCAGGGGGGCTTCCCCTCCTTGAGGCTATGGTGGGACGTGGGCAAGGCTCATGTCCGCGTCTTCTGTCAAGAGTACGCGAGGGGGTCGACCAAGAGGCGGGCGGCCAGGGTCGGGCGCCTAGAAAAAGAGGTGCTCGACCTGGAGTCCCGTCTCGGTCAAGTCGTCGAGGACCCGGCCCTGCGGATGGTGTACGAAGCGAAGAAGGCCGCGCTGAAGGACCTGCAGCTCGTCGGGGCCCGAGGCGCGTTCGTGAGGTCGCGGATCCGGTTCCTGCGGGATCTGGACCGCGGCTCCACCTTCTTCTACTCGCTGGAAAAAAGACAGAGTGTCCGTAAGCAGCTCTTGACGCTGCTGGCCGACGACGGCTCTCTCGTCTCGGATCCGGAGGGCGTCAACAACAGGGCCCGTGAATATTACGGGGCTCTGTTCTCTCCGGAGCCGTCCAGCGAGGAAGCGCGTAGAGTTTTGTGGGAGGACCTGCTGAAGGTCGGCCCGGAGGGCGCCGAAAATCTGGAAGCTCCGCTAAGCCTGGCGGAGCTGACTGGCGCCCTCGACCGGCTCTCGAAGGGAAAAGCCCCGGGGCTGGACGGGCTGACCGTGGAGTTCCACAGGGCGTTCTGGGACGTCCTGGGGGGCGACTATGCGTGGGTCCTGGGAGAAAGTCTGGCGACCGGGGAGATACTCCTCTCTTGGCGCAGGGCAGTCATCGTCCTGCTGCCTCAGAAGGGCGATCTCCGCCTCCTTAAGAACTGGCGCCCGGTCTCCCTCCTCAGCACGGACTACAAAATCTTCGCCTTGGCGCCATGCTGGACCACATGATCCACCCCGACCAGTCCGACACGGTTCCGGGCCGGACAATCCACGATAACATCCATCTGGTCCGGGACCTCATCCATCATTCCCAGGAGGCTGGTCTGTCGGTCGCCTTCCTATCTCTCGACCAAGAGAAGGCGTTCGACAGGGTGGATCACGACTATCTGTTCGGAACTCTGCGCGCTTTTGGGTTCAGGACGCATTTCGGCGCCCGGACCCGACTTTTGTACGCCGCCGCGGAGTGTCTGATAAAGGTTAACGGGTCTTTGACGGCGCCCCTTCACTTTGGGAGAGGGGTGCGCCAGGGATGCCCCATGTCCGGCCAGTTATATGCCATCTGCGTGGAGCCTTTCCTGCGCCTCCTGCGGACGAGGTTGACGGGACTGGCTCTGCAAGGGCCGGGCGTGGAGGTCATCCTCTTGGCTTACGCCGATGACGTGCTCCTCGCGGTAGAGGATCCCGCTGACCTGCGGAGGATGCGTGAGTGCCAGGAGATTTACTCGGCCGCATCCTCTGCCAGGATCAACTGGGAGAAATGTTCCGGACTCCTGGTGGGTCAGTGGCGGGTGGACTCCCTGCCAGAGGAGCTCAGGCCTTTTGCCTGGAGCATGACCCATCTCCTCTATCTGGGAGTCTACCTTAGCCCCGACGAGGAAGCCTGGCCGGCGAACTGGCAAGAGCTGGAGGCCAAGGTCGCCGCTCGCCTAGGGCACTGGACAGGACTGCTCCGAGTGCTGTCCTACAGGGGTCGAGCGCTAGTCATAAACCAGCTGGTGGCCGCCATGTTGTGGTACCGGCTGGTAACTTTGACCCCTCCCCCTGCATTTGTCACCAAGATACAGAAGAAGCTGGTGGACTTCTTCTGGAACAACAGGAAGCACTGGGTCTCTGCCGCGGTCTTGAGTCTCCCGCTTGGGGAGGGCGGTCAGTCGTTGGTGTGCGTCAGCACCCAGCTCGCAACTTTCCGTCTTCAGACCCTGCAGAGATACCTTTACGTCGAGCCCCCTCCCAGGTGGCGTGCTCTGGCGACGTATTTCTTCTGCCAGCAGCACGGCCTCAACTACGACATGCAGCTCCTGTTTGTGAGCTTGGGGGGCGTCAGGACTGCCTTCCAGGAGCTGCCTGTCTTTTACAAGGAACTCACCAGGGTCTGGAACAAAGTCTCCACCAAGCGCAGCTCTCCGCCGGCTGGAGTGGCGGCTGTCCTGCAGGAGCCGCTGCTCGGGAATCCGTACCTCCACGACCGAGGTTTTAGGTGGCGGTCAGACGAGAGGGATGTGGCTGGTGAGGTGACCAGGGTCAGGGACCTGCTCGATGGCGGAGGAGCGGGCTGGATGGCGCCAGATACGCTGGCGCGGCGCCTAAATTCCGCCAACTTCCGCCGTGCGGCTGATGCCATCGAGCCAATAAAAACAGCTTTGGGCCCTGACTCCATTAGGTGCATCGAGGAGGCTCAAGCACGTGGGGAGATCCCGTCCGAACTGACCCCCGTCCGGACGGAATTCCTCATCGGCGCCAAACCTCGGAACCTCCCTCGGGAGCCGGCACCTCACAACTTGAGCCGCCTCGAGGAAATCCCCTCCGTGCCTTTCAGTTCCGCGCGGAGGGGTTTCCTGTACGGGCTGCTCCTGCACACTCTCAACTTTGCCATCCTTGCCTGCCATCCGGATACGCCATGGTGTACCATCTTGCCGTCCAGAGGAGACGGGGGTCCCCGATGGAGGGCACTCTACGTGGGAGTCCTCCCACTATTTATAGGGGGCTTGGCCTGGAGTGTGGTGCACAGAGCAGTGCCGTGCAATAAATGTTTAAGCCGGTTCACGGGCTCCCAGGCCGCCTGCAATTTCTGCGGTCTGGAAGAGTCCGTGTTCCATGTTTTTATTGAATGCACGAGGTTGCAGCCCCTGTTTTATTATTTAAAGGGGCTGCTCCTGAAATTCTGGCTGCACTTCAGTCCCACACTCCTGATCTTTGGGCACCCTGTGCGGAGGGGAGCGGGTAGGTCCGAGGGCCTCCTCGTAGGACTGCTCCTGGGCACGGCCAAGGGTGCCATCAGCCGGTCCAGGCAGCGGGCGGTCGAGGGGGTCGTTCAACCTGACTGCCTGCCTCTCTTCCACGCGTACATCCGCGCCAGGGTGTCCTTGGAGATGGAGCACGCGATGTCCACCGGTACGCTCGCGGCCTTCCGCGAGAGGTGGACGCCGGAGGGACTGGAGTGCATCATCACGCCCGGCAACCAAATTTTAATATGATTTTATGTTTTAAAGTTTAATTTGTTTTAATTGCCGATGTTTTTAGTGTCCCCCTCCCCTTTTATAGGGGGCACTTGGAGAAAAAAAAAAATGATTTTAGTGCCCCAAAAAATTTTTTAAAAAAAACAAAAACACAAAAAAAAAGAGCATTGTAAATGTTTGGTGCGTCCCCCAGATCGGGGGGACACGATTTAACGTTTTAGTTTCCTCCCAAAAATAGTTCTGTGGACAAGCACTCCAAGGTCCCTTTGTTCATCTCCACTATTAAATGGCCTACCACTTAATGTTTATACCCTTTCCTTATTAGCCCTCCCAAAGTGCATTACCTCATACTTCTCTGAATAAAATTCCATTTGCCACTGCTCTGCCCACCTAATCAGTAGATTGATATCCTCCTGCAGCCCATGACTTTCCTCTTCCTTGTCAACCACACGGCCAATTTTAGTGACGTTTGCAAACTTTTTAATCATACTCCCTATATTCAAATCTAAATCGTTGATATCTACCACAAAAAGCAAAGGACCCAGTACTGAGCCCTGCAGAATCCCACTGGAAACATCCTTCCAGTCACAAAAACACCCATCAACCCTTTGCTTCCTAGCTCTAAGCCAATTATGGATGCAACTTGCCACTTTGCCCTGGATTCCATGGGCTTTTACATTCATGACCAGTCTACCTGTGGGACCTTATCAAAAGCTTTGCTGCAGTCCATATACACTACATCGTATGCACTACCTTCATCGATCCTCTTGGTTACCTCCTCAAAAAATTCAATCAGGTTAGTCAAACACAATTTTCCCTCATCAAATCCGTGCTGACTGTTCCTAATTAATCCTTGCCTTTCCGAATTTAGATTTATGCTGTCTTTCAGGATTGTTTCCAATAATTTTCCCACCACTGATGTTAGGCTAACAGGCCTGTAATTACTCGGCCTATCCCTTTCTCCCTTCTTAAACAAGGCAGTCCTCCAATCCTCCGGCACCATGCCCAAATCCAATGACGATCAATGCCTCCGCAGACTTAGATTCAGGAAGGACATCGTGACTGAGCTCTGTAATCTCCTGCAGGCAGAATTGGAGCCACAGACATGGGGGAGGACCCCCCCTGAGTGTGGCATCCAAGGTTACTATCACCCTCAACTTTTATGCGACTAGGTCCTTCCAAGCTGCCACTGCGGACATGTGCAACATCTCGCAGTTTGCAACCTACACCTTGATACGGGAGGTCACAGAAACTCTGTATAGGAGGAGGGCTGACTACAGCTCCTTCCCCATGACCAGAGGCAAGCAATTGGAGCAGCAGACTGCATTCCCGTGCAATGCTTCCCCAGGGTACAGGGGATCATTGACTGCACCCATGTCGGTCTCCTCAGGGCACCCCAACAATCTCCAGAGCAATTCAGAAAACGCAAGGGCTTCCTCTCCCTCAATGTTTATCTCATTTGCGACCACAACCGCAAGACCTTGCAAGTAGATGCCCGGTTTCCTGGCAGCAGCCACGACTCTTTTATACTGTGCCAGAGCGTTGGGCCACGCCCCCTACTGGTCCCAATGAAGATTGCGGCTGGCTCCCTGGTGATAAGGGCTACACACTGAACACTTGGCTCATGACTCCTCCGCGCAACCCTCGAACTGCTGGGCAGCTCGCACACAATGAGAGTCTGACGGCCACCAGGACCATCATCAAACACACTATTGGCATCTGAAACAGAGCTTCCGTTTTTTTTAACTTCAAAATATACTTTATTCATAAAAAAATCTGTACAGTACATTCAAAGGCATTTCAGTGCATTTAGTTGCGGTCAGCAATCCCATACACTACATTTGGGTGCTGACGGCAGTTCCGTTCGATACATTTCCTTCCTTTCCAGTTCAAGTACAATTCGGTACAATACGGGATACATTGTAGTACATTCAAACAAATTACATTTCATGTGTCACTATACAGTATATTTACATTTTTCTTTTCAACATGCATTTCGAAACAGACTTTGCATTGTACATGGCATGACAAAGGTGTTTACAGATCATGGTGCTCCATGTACACAAAAAGTAAATTACAAATACAGCCCGAGGGAGGTTTGTACTAATTCCTGCCCCCGGGTTTACCGTGGCAGAAGGGCTTTAAACTGTGGCCCTTCCCCACCGTGCCTTTGCGGCGACTGCACCAATTTTAAGTGCGTCCCTCAGCACGTAATCCTGGATCTTGGATTGTGCCAGTCTGCAACACGCAGACGTGGACATCTCCTTGCTCTGGAAGACCAGCAAGTTTCGGCAAGACCACAGAGCGTCTTTGACCGAGTTGATGGCCCTCCAGCAGCTGGTGATGTCTGTCTCGGTGTGTGTCCCTGGGAACAGCCCGTAGAGCACAGAGTCCTGTGTTACGGAGCTGCTCGGGATGAACCTCGACAGCAACCACTGCATCTCTTTCCAGACCTGTGTTGCAAAGGCGCAATCCTGAAGTAGGTGGGTGACAGTCTCATCCGCCCCGCAGCCGACTCGGGGGCACTGTGCCGTGTTGCTGAGACGCCGGCTGTGCATGAACGCTCTGACGGGTAGGGCCCTCCTCACCGCCAACCAAGCTACGTCTTGGTGCTTGTGTGAAAGCTCTGGCGATGAGACATTCTGCCAAATAAGTTCGACAGTCCGTTCAGGGAACCACCCAACAGGGTCCACCTTCTCCTTCTTTTGTAAGGCGTCCAGGACGTTACGTGCTGACCACTGTTTTATAGCCTTGTGGTCAAAGGGGTTTCTTCTGAAAAACTTTTCCACGAAGGACAGGTGGACAGGCATGGTCCAGCTGATGGGGGCGTTTCGCGGCAGCGTGGCCAGACCCATCCTTCGCAACACCGGGGACAGGTAGAACCTCAGCACGTGGTAACACTTGGTGTTTGCGTACTGGGGGTCTGTGCACAGCTTAATGCAGCCGCACACAAAGGTGGCCATCAGGATGAGGGCCACGTTCGGAACGTCCTTTCCTCCACTGTCCAGAGATTTATACATTGTGTCTCTGTGGACACGGTGCATTTTGGAACTCCAGACAAAGTGCAAGACGGCCCGGGTGACTGCCGCGGCACAGGAGCGAGAGATGGGCCAGACCTGTGCCACGTGCAGCAACCCCGAGAGCACCTCACTCCTGATGACCAGGTTCTTTCCTGCCATGGAGAGGAAGTGCAGCTTCCACCATCCCAGTTTTTGCTTCACTTTGGCGATACGCTCTTCCCAGTTTTTGGCGCACGCCCCATCCACTCCGAACCATATTCCCAACACTTTCAGGAAATCTGGCTTGATGGTGAAGGGAATGGAGGCTCAGTCGGTCCAGTTGCCAAAGAGCATGGCCTCGCTCTTGCTGCGATTGACCTTTGCTCCCGAGGCCAGTTCAAACTGGTCGCAGATTGTGAGCAAACAGAGCTTCCGTTGCCCTGGACTGCTCAGGGGATGTGCTGCAATACCCGCTTGAGCTTGTCTCCATATTCGTGGTGGTGTGCTGCATGCTCCATAACCTCACCATCATGAGGGCACAGCCATTGGAGGACGAGGCAGCAGTGGCACCTGTGGAGGAGGAGGAGGCACAGGAAGAGGAGCAGGATGGGGCATCACCATCGTGACCCTGCAAGGGAAGCACAACGCCGTCTCCTAGCTGCGCAGTTCACGTAACTCAATGCCCAGTTGAGCCTGCACCTGGCCATGTCCATGGGCCAACCTGTGAGCCCTCTCACACATCATTCCTGCACAGTAAAATGAGAGACCTGATCACAAAGTTCAAACACAAAATAAACATTTATTAGAGCTCCCAAAACATTCACGTAATTAATTATCACCCTAGTGCAAGTCCTTACAACTCATCTTAAGCAGACCTATCCTTACACCACGCCGCAGTGTCCCCCTGTGGCTGCCTCATGGGCCCGAAAAAGCGGAGATTCCCTCTAATTACCACACAATCCATATCGGTGGTGGAATGTGGTGCGTGTTCCCCGTTTCGGGCCGGGGGGGGGGCAATTACGGCCCCTGGGTGTGTTATTAGAAAGACCCATTACTGTCCGTTTGTGGAGGCCATGCTGGGGAATCCTGTGGCCGCCGCTTTGTGATCAACTGGCTGACCCTACCCGAAATCATGTTGTGGGTTTTCCGGCCTGGACCCAATTCCGCCCCAATGCTGATGACCGCTGCAAGCGCATCATTAGAACGTGCAGCGCTGCTCTCCCTCACCTGAAAAAGTCACCGAGCAAAATTTACCTCAAAAAATCAATGCCCCGCCGCACGGTGCCCCCGACAGCTTTTTCTGTCGGTGCACTTTATCCGGAGTGTGTGCAACCCGGCAGTGCGGCGGCCTTTCCAGGGGAGGGCCCACTGCCGCGGCCGCCATGTATTTATTTTTGCCAGCCGACCACCCCTCTTGGGTGCCAGGCCGCTGGCCCAGCCGAAGCCCTCGCTGGTGGCCCAGTGGCCGAAGATTTAAAATGACTGATAAAATGACTGGTGATGTCACCACTACTCCATTGCTGATTGCCAGCGGCGGAGTCCGGGTCCCAACCCAAATTCAGCTCTTAGCCTGCCTTTCAGTCGGTCTCCTGCCCCCACGATGACCGACTTCCGGTCCAACGTTAAAAAAAAACCGAAGTGCTGAAAACCACCGGCGAGGCCGCTTCAACGATCCTGGGAGAAAAACATTTCAAAAACGGGTCGGTGCACCAGCTTTCTTGGGGAAATGAATTTCGGCCCCTCCCCCAATTGTACATCCAGTGCGATATGGCCCACACAATGTGTTATTCAACACCCAGTGATGATCCGCCCACTGAGCACCTTGAGTCTCGTCGCCAAGAGCATGCAGAAATCAAACACAGACAGCAGAAGGAACGTGCGGCAAACCAGGCTCCCCACCCACCCTTTCCTCCTGTGACAGAGATTGTAATTCCTGTATTGGACTGTAGAGTCACCTGAGGACTCACTTTTAGAGTGGAAGCAAGTCTTCCTCGATTTTGAGGGACTGCCTATGATGATGATGAGTGATGTGTTACAGTATGCACAGTGTGCTTTTTTACACTCCACGTGTAATTGGATGCCGAGGGTGCGAAATTCGGTTACGGTCTAGTGGAGGCCATCAGAGGCCTTGCAGAGTGTGCAGCGGCCGTCCCCTTTAAGCGAAGGGGAGGGGCGTTGAAATGCGATCCACTTCCTTCGTGGGGCGGTAAACCCAATTCAACGGCTGGGGCGGGGCTTCTGCGCCGGGCACAGGAAGTCCTAACCCCAACAGGATACCGCCCCCA
This sequence comes from Pristiophorus japonicus, assembly GCF_044704955.1. Taxonomy (NCBI): domain Eukaryota; kingdom Metazoa; phylum Chordata; class Chondrichthyes; family Pristiophoridae; genus Pristiophorus; species Pristiophorus japonicus. The sequence goes on along the minus strand of NW_027250744.1, from coordinate 44,206 downwards.
ATCGGGGCGTAGCTCAATTTCACCACCCACCCCCCCGCCCTCCCAAGTGTGTTATTGTACTCTCGGTGAATTATATTCCACACGATGTGTTACTGAACATGCAGTGTGTGATTGAACATTCAAATCCATCTGTTGAATCTTTAACTTGTCCTTATAATCACATTTCCTCTTTATCGGCAATGAGAGGTGAACAAAACTGACAGTGATTGAGAATACATTTAAACAAGACATTTCTCTCCTCCAGAGAAGTAGCAAGTCTGAGATTTATCTCAATTGAAATGTTTCCATAATTTTTTAATATATTTTTCTGATCTTCCTTTATCCACTTCCCCCAGCCAAACCCCCACCGCACATTGCCCACTGTGTCTGTCTGATCCCTTGGTCCCGACAATACCAGAATGATTCATTGACACCATTGTTCTTGAACAGATACTGAAATATCGAGCAAGGTGTCGTCACTGCGGGAAGACACTGACAACCTCCGCAAGAAGCTGTGCCTGAACCTATCAGGTAAGAGCCACCGCGAGACTCCAGGGCGTCGGATCGTAGAAATAATCCGGGCCATTACGGGAAAGCTGCCGTTTCAGTATTGAGAAACCTGGGTGAAGGGCCATGGCCCTGAGCTCCCATCACCATCACGCTTGTACAGAGCTGCTGAGGAAACGAGGCCAATCGAGTGGTGCCCCCCAAGTTTGGGTTTGAAGAGAAGGAAACAATGATATTGGAGTTAGTGTGCATTCAGGCACTCTGGGCGTGCTGACTGCCATTTACGCTGATGAGCTGGAATGTGTGAGGAAGGCACCCACCAGAAAAGGGCTGGGGGGGGGTAATGTCACCGCTGCTTTAAATGTGCGAGAAGGAGTCCCACCAGCAGCCAACCCGCCCAGTAAAACCTCGCAGGATTGGCCTCAGAAACTGACTGACCAGAGCTGCTACAAGAATTATCTTACCGGAGACCAGAAGGTTACAGAAAGAGAATTAAAGAAAGCCTTGCATTTCTATAGCACCTTTCAGGATGTCCCAAAGTGCTTCACACCAATAAAGTATTTTTGAAGTGTAGCCACTGTTGTAATTAAAGGAAATTACGCACTGCAAGCTCCCACAAACAGAATGTGATAATGACCAGATAATCTGCTTTTAAGTGATGTTGGATGAGGGATAAATATTAGCCAGGACATAGGGGAGAACTCCCCTGATCTTCTTTGAAATAGTGCCATGGGATCTGAGAGTTTAACAGCTCATCCGAAAGGCAGCACCTCCAACAGTGCAGCACTCCCTCAGTATTGCACTGAAGTGTCAACCTAGATTTTGTGCTCAAGTCTCTGGAGTGGGACCTCTGACTCAGAGGTGAGAGTGCTACCCACTGAGCCACGGCTGACATCTGCGCACGTGCTGCTGGGCTCATTGAATTCTGATGACTTCGGTAAACTTCCACATTCATTTATTCTCACCTTTTACTATGCATTCTCTTGCCATGGGAGCCTTGCATTGCCGACGTACTCTGGTTGGAGGAAGAGTAGCAGTCCAACATCCAGGATGAGCAGCAGGTGGGCCTGTTAGAGCACAGCAGAAGAGGAGGGCAGACAGAGGCACGGACCAGGTGAAGCCCTCTCGGTGACCTTCTCACTCCACTCACCTGATAAGAGACAAAAAGTCCCCCTGCATCAATAGCTCTTGTTAACCCTTGATCACTCCCTTCATTAAAGAACCGTATAAGGGGTATTGTAGCACAGTGGTTATGTTATTCGACTCGTAATCCAGAGGCCAGAACTAATGATCCGGAGAAGTGAGTTCAAATATACCACCACGGCAGCAGAGAAATTTAAATTCAGTGAATTAAATAAATCTGTAACGAAAAGCTAGTGTCAGTAATGGCGACCATGGGCTCAAAATTGGCCCGCCCCTTTTTTCGGCACACTCACCAGAGATGCTCCGACTTTGTGGGCTGAAAAGGGCGCCGATAAAATGTCCCCCGATTCTGGCCGCTGTGTTGCCTCTCCCGGGACTTGGCGCGGCGTGGCCAGTCGATTGGGGGGCGGAGCTAGGGCCCTGCGCCAGAAACAGTGTCGGCAGCTCTCCACGTGCGCGTTGGAGTGTGCACGCATGCGCAGTAGCTCCGGCCCGCAGCCTCTGTGTGCATGCTGCAGCATGGGACCTGATGCGTCCTGCCCCTATCCCAGGTCGAGTGGCCTCTTTCACAGGCCGGCCCGCTGCCTTCCCTGGCTAGAAGGCCACAACAAGCAGGTTGGTACGAGGCCCAAGCTGGGGCAGCAGGGATGGGGGGAGTTTTGATTGCGGGGGGGGGCGGTGGTTTGATCCGGGGGAGGTGGCGTTTTGATCCCAGGGGAGGGGGGGGTGGAGTTTTGATCCGGAAGCCGGGGAGGAGTGGGGTGAGTTTTGATCCGGGGATGGGTGTGGGTAATTTTGATCCAGTGAGATGGGGGGGCAGGGGGGGGGCGTGTTTTGATCCGGCGGGGGGAATTCCAAACCGCAGGCTGGATTCGATTACTGACCCCATGGGAGTAAGGGGTTCCAATCCCGTGGGCGGTCCGATATCCAGCCTGTAGGGAAGATCTGATCCCCAGACGTGTCCGATCTCTGACCCCAGTTGCTGTTCTGAGCCTGGAGGGTCTGATCCCCAACCCCGGGAGGTAGGGTTGTTTGTAAGGGGCGGGTCGATGGTGGATGAGCTTAGGCGGCTGGGAGAACATAAGAACATAAGAATTACTAGTAGAAGGTACTTCTATTTTTTATTTGGATATTGTGAAAAAATTATGGATATATGTTTGTCTGTTTACTTTTTTTATTTTTGTAGTTTAAGCTTCCATGAATGCTTCTGTTATATAGTCAATTAACTTTGCAAAGTTTGTCATATGATGTCCTATATAGCTGTTGGATCCTATTCACATTCTTTCGTCAAGTCATTAAGTTCTGCTGGCCTCTGATGTACCTTCCTGCGCTGATTTCTTAACTCTACGCAAGGGTTTTCTGTGCAGCCACAAGTGGCCACATATGTTGGCCTAAGTCAGTTTGGAGTAACTATTAGCTGTCCAAAGTGGCCTAAATGGCCAAAACGGGCATAGGTGGTTGGTGACGCCCCCTTTTGTAAAAAAAACTAAACTAAACGAAAAAAATCCTAACAAACTCACTTACACTGGCGCAAATTGAATGTGCAAAATGGGGATTTTTAAGATACTCCAGAAAAATCAAGTTGCTCCAAAGAAAAACGGAGCACCTCCTGGCCAATTTTGCGCCCCATGAAACTACCGGACTTACCCGGTCTGACCTATATTTGACTCCAGACCCACAGCAACGTGGTTGACTCTTAACTGCCCTCTGAAATGGCCCAGCAAGCCACTCAATTGCCCTAAACTGCGAAGAAAAACAATAAGAATAAAACCGGACGGACCACCCGGCATCAACCGAGCACCGGCTCTGGACACGGCAATGGCATACCCAGCCCAGTTGACCCTGCAAAGTCCTCCTCACTAACATCTGGAGACTTGTGCCAAAATTAGGAGAGCTGTCCCACAGACTAGTCAAGCAACAGCCTGACATAGTCATACTCACAGAATGATATCTTTCAGCCAATGTCCCAGACACCGTCCCTCATATGTCCTGTCCCACCCGTCCTGTAGTACAGTTGGGAGGGAGTGGTCCTGGGAGTCCTCAACATTGACGAATAGCATCAGGTCAAGCATGAGCAAGAAACCTCCTGCTAATTACCACTTACTGCCCTCCCTCAGCTGATGAATCTGTAATTCTCCATGGTGAACACCACTTGGAAGAAGCACTGAGGGTAGCAAAGGGGACAGAATATACTCAGGGTGGAGGACTTCATGCCATTCACATCTGGGTTGATAAGTGGCAAGTAACATTCGTGCCACACATGTGCCAGGCAATGACTATCTTCAACAAGAGAGAGTCTAACCACTATCCCTTGACATTCAACGGCATTACCATTGCCAAATCCCCCACCATCAACACCCTGGGGGAGTCGCCATTGACCAGAAATTTAACTGGACCAGCCACATAAACACTGTGGCTACAAGAGGAGATTAGAGGCTGGGTATTCTGTGGTGAGTGTCTCACTTCCTGACTCTCCAAAGCCTTTCCACCATCTACAAGGCACAAGACAGGAGTGTGATGAAATACTCGCCACTTGCCTGGATGAGTGCAGCTCCAACAACACTCAATAAGTGTGACACCATCCAGGACAAAGCAGCCCATTTGATTGGCACCCCAACCTCCACCTTAAACATTGATTCCCTCCACCACCAGCGCACCGTGGCTGCAGTGTGCACCATCTACAAGATGCACTGCAGCAACTCGCCAAGGCTTCTTCGACAGCACCTCCCAAACCCGCGACTAGAAAGACAAGAGCAGCAGGTGCAAGGGAATACCATCTGCTCCAAGTTCCCCTCCAAGTCACACACCATCCTGACTTGGAAATATATTGCCGTTCCTTCATCGTCGCTGGGTCAAAATCCTGGAACTCCCTCCCTAACAGCACTATAGGAGTACCTTCATCACAAAGACGGCAATGGTTCAAGAAGGCAGCTCACCACCACCTTCTCAAGGGCAATTAGGGATGGGCAATAAATTCTGGCCCTGCCAGCGATGCCCACATCCCAGTAACCAATAAAAAAAAGAAACCTATTCAGTCATCAGTGACATTCTGACAATGTAAAGCAGCTGCATTAAAAAACAACTTTCAAATGTGGAAAAGGTGATTAATTTAGTCACAAATACAAGGTTGAACCAAACTCTTTTGACATCAAAGAACTTTTCTGAAAGAAATTCGATACCGATAAAAAGCTGCCAGTGCCACGGTGGTCCGGTGTTAACAACCACCAAAAATGTTGGCATGGCAGGTCCGATAAATTGGCAATGGTGGCTAATTAACGTTCGCCCCGCACGAAACTCACTTTGCAATGTCATTCTGGGAGTGTTCTTCCCGCCAGGAGGCCTCAATGTCGCGTGGCCGTAGTGTTATTGTAGCACGAGCAGACTGCTGCTAAAGCAAGTGTGTCATATCCGAAAGCTGTTCAGTCTCTTGAAGGGGACTTGCCTTCTGAAATAAAAAAAAAATCATGTAAAAATAGGTAGTTTTTAGGCCTTCCAGCTCAACTGCCTTCTGTGGAAAAAAATTGTATTGAGGAGCCCGAGTGAGTTTAGGACACCAGTGGTACCAGCGCACTGCTTTCTCCCGTGTAATAACGGGTAATGAAATGGACAAGCCGTGGAATTTATGTTTCACAGAGTAACTATTTGTAGTGTTTACAGATTCCCAATGTACACATTGTGCCACCGGCTGGAAGTACTTCGGAGGCAAATGTTACTACTTTTCATCATCTGTGAAGGACTGGAACGCAGCTAACATGCATTGTTTCTCCACCCGGTCTCACCTGATAGTCATTGACACTAAAGAGGAGCAGGTGAGGATTTGCAGTCACACGCAGGGGCACTATTACCAAAACTGTCTCTGCAAAAAAACTCTTCCAAGTCATTTACAACAGCACTATCAAATTCCCATAATACGAAAGCAAAATACTGCGGATGCTGGAATCTGAAATAAAAACAGAAAACGCTGGAAATCCCAGCGGGTCAGGCAGCATCTGTGGAGAGAAACAGTTAATGTTTCGGGTCTGTGACACTTCGTCAGATCTGGAAAAGTTCGAGATATAACAAACTTTTAAGAAAGTGCAGGGGCCCTGAGAAGGGGAGGAGAGGAACAAAGGCAGAGATTATGGTCTGAAATTGTTGGACTCGATGTTGAGTCCAGAAGGTTGTAAAGTGCTTCTGACCATATTTTCTTCCCTTTCCTTCTCTTTTTTTTTTACAACCCCCCATTCCCCTGCCCCACCCTTTTCATTTTAATTTTTTTTCTCTTTCCCATGGCAGCTGGTAATTATTCTGCCATTCACACCCCAGATAGTTTATCTTTGTCACACTCACAAAGGATGTAATTTGTGACTTTGATGAGAGCTGCTCCGGTACTGTGGTGAAAACCAGATTGAAGGGATTCAAATATTGAATTCATGGAAAGATGGTCATGGCTTTGGGAGGCGACAACATGTTCAAGTGGTTTGGACAGGAAAGGGAGGTTGGAGATGGGGCGATAGTTGGCAAGCAAAGTGGGGTCAAGGGTTGTTTTTTTTGAGGAGAGGGGTGATGACAGCAGATTTGAAGGAGAGGGGAACAGTACCCGAGGAGAGAGAACCGTTAACAATGTCTGTTAACCTGGGAGCCAAAAAAGGAAGTTGGGTGGTCAGCAGTTTAGTGGGAAAAGGGTTCCAGCGAGTTACAATCAGTTACCAGCTGTCCTGTGACGTGTTTTTTCTCTTTGCTGCTGTTCTCGGTGTGTCTAGCCTCTCTCTCTCTCTCCTCTGCTGTTTATATCCTCGTTCTCCTCTCTGTTTCCAACCAGGCCCATGCTCATATGCTTGCTTAGATTAAGGATTGGTTAACGGATAGAAAACAGAGAGTAGGAATAAATGGGCCATTTTCGGCTTGACATGCTGTAACTGGTGGGGTGGTGCAAGGATCAGTTCTTGGTCCTCAGCTATTTACAATCTACATCAATAATTTAGATGACGGGACCAATGGTAATATATCCAAGTTTGCAGAGGTGGGAAAGTAGGCTGTGAGGAGGATGCAAAGAGGCTTCAAATGGATATAGACAGGTTAATTGAATGGGCACGAGATAGCAGATGGAGTAAAATGTGGAGGAATATGAAGTTAGCCACTTTTTCAAGAATAGAAAAACAGACAATTTTTTAAGAGGTGAGAGACTAGCAAATGTTGGTATGCAGAGGGACTTAGGTGTCCTTGTACATGAATCATAGAAAGTTAACATGCAGGTATAGCAAGCAATTGGGAAGGCAAATAGCATGGTAGCTTTTATTGCAAGAGGGTTGGAGTATAGAAACATAGAAGCAGAGAAACATAGAAATTTACAGTGCAGAAGGAGGCCATCTCAGCCCATCGTGTCCGCGCCGGCCGACAAACAGCCGCATGGCCCTCGGTCAGCAGCTCTAAAGGTTACATACAAAGCCATAAACAATAACGGAAAGGCAAAGAACACCCAGCCCAAACAGTCCGCCTCACACAACTGCAACACTCCTTATACTAAAAACATCGACACTCCACCCCAATTGGAGCCATGTGATCTCCTGGGAGAGGCAAAAATCAGATAAAAACCCAGGCCAATTTAGGGAGAAAAAATCTGGGAAAATTCCTCTCCGACCCATCCAGGCGAACAAAACCAGTCCAGATCACCCTGGCCGTATTCTATTCCCTGCAGTACTTACCATTATATCTGTGCCGACCAACAAAAGGTCATCTAGTCTAATCCCAATTACCAGCTCTAGGTCTGTAACCCTGCAGGTTACTGCACTTTAAGTGCCCATCCAACCATCTCTTAAAAGTGGTGAGGGTTTCTGCATCCACCACTCTTCCAGGCAACAAGTTCCAGATCCCCACAACCCTCTGTGTAAAGAAGCCCCCCCTCAAATCCCCTCTAAACTTTTCACCAACCACCTTAAAACTATGCCCTCTCGTAATAGCCCCCTCCACCAATGGAAATGGACCCTTACTATCCCCTATGTCCATGCCCCTCAATATTCTGTACGCCTCGATGAGGTCTCCTCTCAACCTCCTCTGTTCCAATGAGAACAAATCCAGCCTCATAACTGTCCTCATAACTAGGATTCTCCATTTCAGGCAGCATCCTTGTAAATCTCCTCTGCACCCTCTCTAGTGCAATCACGTCCTTCCTATAATACAGTGACCAGAACTGCAGGCAGTACTCCAGCTGTGGCCTAACCAGATTATTATACAATTTAAGCATAGCCTCCCTGCTCTTGTATTCAATGCTTCGCCAATAAGGGCCAGCATTCCGTATGCCTTCTTAACCACCTTATCCACCTGGCCTGCTACTTTCAGGGATCTGTGGACAAGCACTCCAAGGTCCCTTCGTTCTTCTACACTATTAAATGGCCTTCCGCTTAATGTACAAACCCTTTCTTTATTAGCCCTCCCAAAGTGCATTACCTCACACTTCTCTGGATTAAATTTCATTTACCACTGCTCTGCAGTAGATTGATATCCTCCTGCAGCCCATGACTTTCCTCTTCCTTATCAACCGCACAGCCAATTTTAGTGTCATCTGCAAACTTTTTAATCATACTTCCTATATTCAAATCTAAATCGTTGATATATACCACAAAAAGCAAGGGACCCAGTATCTGCGGAACCCCACTGGAAACATCCTTCCAGTCACAAAAACATCCATCAATCATTACCTTTTGCTTCCTACCTCCAAGCCGATAAGAGTAATGAATTCTTGCTGCAATTATATAGGGCTTTGGTGAGAGCACAACTAAGGAAGCATATACGTGCCTTAGAGGGGTGCAACAAAAGCTCACTAGATTGACTCCTGAGATGGGAGAGTTGTTCTATGAGGGGAGATCGAGTAGAATGGGCCGATATTCTCTGGCGTTTTGAAGAATGTGAGGTAATCTCATTGAAACATAAAATACTTGCAGGGCTTGACAGAAGTTGCTGAGAGGCTGTTTCACCTGCCTGGAGAGTCTAGAACTAGGGGTCACAAACTCATGATAAGGGGTCAACCATTTAGGACTGAGAGAAGGAGCCATTACTTCACTTAGCATATTGTAAATCTTTGGAATTCTCTCCCCCAGAGGGCTGTGGATGCTCAGTCGCTGAGATTAATTTATGGACACTAAGGGAATCAAGTGATAGGGCGGTATAATGTATTTGCTTCCTGGGTTCTTTGCTCAAGAATTCATAGCAACATTTTGCTATTACGAACTAGTTGATTTATTAGCAAAATGTTTACCAATTACACTACACATTACCAGTTCATCCACCAGGCTCACAATCACCTGCCTCATCATGCATCCCCTGAAACCAACTGGCTGGGGATTTATTGAGTCTTGTGAACATCACGTGACTGGCTAAGCCACTCCGGCTCTGCAAACCTGTGAGCATACTCACAGCTACATACATTACAGGCGGCAAAGTGCAGTTGAGTTACAAGATGACCGTATGGCCTACTCCTGCTCCTATTTCTTATATTCTTAATCAGGATCACCGCCAAGCCAGCAGTCCACACTCACACAATCCAGCTGGGATTACCGTGATCAGGAACAGTAATTCTTGTCCATTTTGTTTCTTCCTGCCGAGCTCAACAACTTGCATTTATACAGCGTCTTTAATAGTGTAATCTGACAAAAATACAGGGTCACACTGTTGGCAGTGGTGCTGCAGCATGACCAGTGTTAGGAGGGTGTAATTACAGCGTTGGTATTGTCATTTTCCATTCTAAATGTGCCGAGGAATTTATAATGGAAAATATATAAAAATGAGGAGAGAATATCAGATTCTAAAATGGGATCCTAATTCCGGTTCAATACCCCTTCACCCAATGACTGTGTGTGCAATGCCTCATTTTAAAATATTAAGATGGTGACAGATTTTCACTTGTATAATGTATCATTTTTTTTTAATTGTAGAATTTTATGAGCGGCAACATAATGAATCAGCACCACTGGATAGGGCTCAGTGACCTCTCTGTGGAAGGACAGTGGCACTGGGTCGATGGGACTGACAATGAAGCCACAGGAACGTAAGTTTGAAATGTTACTGCTATATGGTCACACTTTCTCCCACGCCGATCGAACGCCCTCTATTTCAAGGCTGGTATGGCAAAGAAATCCCAGATTCCCATCCTTGCTCCGAGTCGGATTCGCTATTCCTATTCGAGGTGGAGATATGGGTACGTATAATATATTTATGCTTGGGGTTACCTGACACCAGAGGGTGCCACTGTTAGATGTCACGCAGGTAATACAGGAAATTGGATCTTGTTCTTATCCGAAGTGGGAATGAGATCGAACGGGTACACAACCGAGGCAGTTTATAATAACAGGACTCTTGTGTTATTACATTGGCAACGAGGTAAACTAAGAACTTTCCTTTTTACAATGGACATTATTGGAATTCTGCACGAATTTGTGGAGGATTGGGTGGATTTTGTTGACCGCCTGGATCAATATTTTGTTGCCAACAAAATGGAGAGGGAGGCTGATGCAGTCCGTCGCAGGGCAATTCTCCTCACCGTCTGTGGTCAGAAGGTTTACGGCATCATGAAGAACCTTCTCTCGCCTTTACGTCCAACTGCCAAGTCTTACGAGGAATTGTGTGATTTGGTGCGTCACCATCTAAAGCCGAAGGAAGGGATCATCATCTCACGCTATCGCTTCCACACGCATGTCCGTGCTGAGGATCAGGACGTGTCAGGATTCATCGCCAACCTGCGACGTCTTGCTGAGCCATGTAAGTTCGGGAACACGCTGGAAGACAGGTTGAGAGATGTTTTCATGATCGGCATCAACCATGATGTGATTCTTTGAAATTTATTGGCTGAAGAGAAACTGGACTTGAAAAAGGCTATTGTGATTGCCCAGGCATGCATGACGACTGATGAGAACTTGAGGCAGATATCATCCAAACGTTGGAGCTCCACGGTAGGCTTGTCAGGTACTGTAAACAAGATTGTGTCATTTTCTAGCAAAGCTGCTCATGGCAGGGCCAAGTCAACTGTTTACGTGAAACCTGTAGCTACTCAAAGCCCGACAACTGGTATGAAGCTGAGTTCACAATGTTGGTGTTGTGGGGGCAATCATCGGCCTCATCAGTGTTGGTTTAAACAATACTCCTGTAATGGCTGTGCGAAAGTGGGACATCGCCAGAAAATGTGCCCACAACTGAGCAAGCGTACTGCTGCTGCTGCTCATCATATTATTGATACACAACTTGAGGAGGAAGTGTAAGTTTGTATTCATTCTCGTCAAAGAGCCAGCCAATAACTGTTAATGTGAAGCTGAATGGCGTGCCTGCATCAGTGGAGCTGGACATGGGTGAAATCAGTCAATCATGAGCCAAGTGACATTTGACAAGCTGTGGAACACTGAGGCTGTGAAGCCTAAGCTGAGTCTAGTCAAGGCCAGGGAACTAATACCTGTGATTGGCAATGCAGTAGTCAAGGTGTCGTATGATGGCGTGATCCAAGATCTACCATTATGGATTGTCCCAGGTAATGGTCCAACGCTGTTCGGTCGGAATTGGCTCAAGAACATCAAGCTGAACTGGAGTGATGTCAAAGCATTGTCCTCGATGGACGACACTTCTTGTGCTCAAGTGTTGAAGAAGTTTATTTTTTTGTTTGAGCCTGGCATTGGTAATTTTACTGGAGCCAAGGTGCAGATTTACCTGGATTCTTGATGCAAGGCCTGTCTATCACAAAGCTTGGTCTGTCCCTTAAAAAATGAGGGAGAAGATTGAGATTGAGCTTGACAGACTCCAACGTGAAGGGGTCATATCACCTGTCGAGTTCAATGAGTGGGCCAGCCCTTTTGTTCCTGTGTTGAAGAGTGATGGCACTGTCAGGATTTGCGGAGACGACGTGGTTACGATTAACCGATTCTCGAAACAGGTTCAGTACCCGTTACCGAAGGCTGATGACCTATTCGACATGATAGCTGGTGGAAAGTCATTCACTGAGCTAGATCTGACATCGGCCTATCTGACACAGGAGCTCGTCGATAATTCGAAGAAACTGACCTGCATCAACACCCATAAAGGACTGTTTGTCTACAACAGGTGTCCTTTCGGAATTCGTTCGGCTGCAGCCATATTCCAGAGGAATATGGAGAGTCTACTGAAGTCCGTTCCTAGAACTGTCGTGTTCCAAGATGACATTCTGGTCATAGGTCATGACATCGCTGAACATCTGAACAATCTTGAGGAAGTTCTACATCGTCTGGATAAAGGGACTCAGGCTGAAACGTTCAAAGTGTGCCTTCATGGCACTTGAAGTTGAATTCCTTGGTAGGAAGATTTCTGCTGATGGAATCAGGCCTACTGATTCAAAAACCAAGGCCATCAAAAATGCACCCAAGCCTCAGAATGTGACAGATGCAGTCGTTCCTTGGGCTACTCAACTCCTTCAGTAATTTCTTACCCAGATTGAGCACTTTATTAGAGCCACTGCATTTGCTGCTCAGAAAAGGTAACAATTGGGTCTGGGGTATGTCTCAAGATGGAGCCTTTGAGAAAGCTAAGAGGCTACTCTGTTCAAACAAGTTGCTTGTTCATTATGATCCGTGTAAACGCCTTGTATTAACCTGAGATGCATCATCATATGGTGTTGGCTGTCTGTCAAGCCAATGAGTCGGGTAAGCTACAACCTGTTGCATATGCTTCGAGAAGTTTATCAAAAGCTGAAAGAGCTTACAGCATGGTAGTCAAAGAAGCTTTGGCCTGTGTGTATGGTGTAACAAAGATGTATCAGTACCGTTTTGAACTCGAAACGGATCACAAGCCTTTCATTTTGTTGTTTTCTGAAAACAAAGGTATCAATACCAATGCATTGTCCTGTAGTCAGAGGTGGGCGTTGACATTGTCTGGCTATAATTACATTATTCGTCATAGACCCGGTACTGAGAATTGTGGCGATGCACTGTGTCGTTTGCGTTTGCCTACACCTGATGTGAAAATGCCTCAACCTGCAGATCTAATGTGGGTAATGGATGCTTTTGAGTGATGAAACTTCTGTCACTGCTCAACAAGTTAGGATCTGGACCAGCCATGACCCTATTTTGTTGGTTGTGAAATGTTGTGTCCTCAGCAGTGATTGGTCTGAAATACCTACGGAGATGTGTGAAGAAACCAAACCTTACACCCGTCGCAAGGATGAGCTGTCATTCAGTCAGATTGTTTACTGTGGGGTAATCATATCATCATGCCTAATAAAGATAGAGAAATATTTGTACGTAAGCTACATAGCACTCATCCTGTATGACGAAAGCCATTGCTAGGTCTCCTGTATGGTGGCCTGGAATTGACTCTGATCTGGAATCATGTGTGCATCAGTGTAATACTTGCATGCAGCTACGGAAAGTACCAGCGGAATCTCCGTTGAATCTTTGGTCGTGGCCATCTAAACCATGGATCTACATCGATGTTGCGGGTCCATTGCTTGGAAAGATGTTTTTTGTTGTGGTGGATGCATATTCAAAGTGAATGGAGTGTATTATTATGTCATCCAGCACATCGACAGCCACTATTGAGAGCCTACATGTCATGTTTGCTGCTCATGGTTTACCTGGCATTGTTGTGAGCGACAACGGATCTTGTTTCACAAGTCTTGAGTTTCAGGAGTTCAAACCTGCTTCTAATGGTCAAGCAGAGCGTGCTGTTCAAACTATCAAACAAAGTATGAAACGTGTAACTCAGGGTTCACTTCAAACTCGTTTGTCATGAACTTAAGGAAAGGTAACTTTGATGGTATGAGACGTGAATTGGCTAGAATAGACTGGCGAGTGGTACTTAAAGGGTTGACGATGGATAGGCAATGGCAAATATTTAAAGATCACATGGGTGAACTTCAACAATTGTACATCCCTATCTGGAGTAAAAATAAAATGGGAAAGGTGGCTCAACCGTGGCTAACAAGGGAAATTAAGAATAGTGTTAAATCTAAGGAAAAGGCATATAAATTGGCCAAAAAAAGCACAAACCTGAGGATAGGGAGAATTTTGTAATACAGCAGAGGAGGACAAAGGGTTTAATTAGGAGGGGGAAAATAGAGTATGAGAGAAAGCTTGCTGGGAACATAAAAACTGACTGCAAAAGCTTCTACAGATATGTGAAAAGAAAAAGATTAGTGAAAACAAACATAGGTCCCTTGCAGTCAGATTCAGATGAATTTATAATGGGGAACAAAGAAATGGCGGACCAGTTAAACAAGTACTTTGGTTCTGCCTTCACGAAGGAAGACACAAATAACCTTCCGGAAATACTAGGGGACCGAGGGTCTAGTGAGAAGGAGGAACTGAAGGAAATCCTTATTAGGCGGCAAATGGTGTTAGGGAAATTGATGGGATTGAAGGCCGATAAATCCCTGGGGCCTGATAGTCTGCATCCCAGAGTACTTAAGGAAGTAGTCGTAGAAATAGTGGATGTATTGGTGAACATTTTCCAACAGTCTATCAATTCTGGATCGGTCCCTATGGACTGGAGGATAGCTAATGTAACACCACTTTGTAAGAAAGGAGGGAGAGAGAAAACGGGTAATTATAGACTGGTTAGCCTGACATCAGTAGTGGGGAAAATGTTGGAATCAATTATTAAAGATGAAATAGCAGCACATTTGGAAAGCAGTGACGGGATTGGCCCAAGTCAGCATGGATTTATGAAAGGGAAATCCTACTTGACAAATCTTCTTGAATTTTTTGAGGATGTAACTGGTAGGGTGGACAAGGGAGACCCAGTGGATGTGGTATACTTGGACTTTCAAAAGGCTTTTGACAAGGTCCCACACAAGAGATTGGTGTGCAAAATTAAAGCACATGGTATTGGGGGTAATGTACTGACGTGGATAGAGAACTGGTTGGCAGACAGGAAGCAGAGAGTCGGGATAAACGGGTCATTTTCAGAATGGCAGGCAGTGACTAGTGGGGTGCCGCAGGGCTCAGTGCTGGGACCCCAGCTCTTTACAATATACATTAATGATTTGGATGAGGGAATTGAGTGTAATATCTCCAAGTTTGCAGATGACACTAAGCTGGGTGGCAGTGTGAGCTGTGAGGAGGATGCTAACAGGCTGCAGGGTGACTTGCACAGGTTAGGTGAGTGGGCAAACGAGTGGCAGATGCAGTAGAATGTGGATACATGTGTTTTGGGGGCAAAAACACAACGGCAGAATATTATCGGAATGGCGGCAGATTAGGAAAAGGGGAGGTGCAGCGAGACCTGGGTGTCATGGTTCATCAGTCTTTGAAAGTTGGTATACAGGTTCAGTAGGCGGTGAAGAAGGCAAATGGTATGCTGGCCTTCATACCTAGGGGATTTGAGTGTAGGAGCAGGGAGGTCTTACTGCAGTTGTACAGGGCCTTAGTGAGGCCTCACCTGGAATATTGTGTTCAGTTTTGGTCTCCTAATCTGAGGAAGGACGTTCTTGCTATTGAGGGAGTGCAGCAAAGGTTCACTAGACTGGTTCCAGGGATGGCAGGACTGACATATGAGGAGAAATTGGATCGACTGGGCCTGTGTTCACTGGAGTTGAGAAGGATGAGAGGGGATCTCATAGAAACATAAAATTCTGACGGGACTGGATAGGTTAGATGCAGGAAGAATGTTCCCGATGTTAGGGAAGTCCAGAACCAGGGCACATAGTCTAAGGATAAGGGGTAGGCCATTTAAGACTGAGATGAGGAGAAACTTCTTCACTCAGAGAGTTGTTAACCTATGGAATTCCCTACTGCAGAGAGTTGTTGATGCCAGTTCATTGGATATATTCAAGGGGGAGTTAGATAAGGCCCTTACGGCTAAAGGGATCAAGGGGTATGGAGAGAAAGCAGGAAAGGGGTACTGAGGTGAATGATCAGCCATGATCTTATTGCATGGTAGTGTTAATTCCTGGATTCTTTTACCTCAATCTGGTTCAGTAAAATTACTGAGTCGAATACCTCTTGTGCTTTGAACAAAGCAATCTTTATTACCGGCCAGTAAGACCTATCAGACAGAAGATATACTCTCTGGATAGAGCGTACACACTCCCTACGGATAGGTGAAGTTACATCGTAAAGCGTTAACAGTTATACAGTTTTGAAATCAGATAACAAAATACAAATGGATTGACAGTCTAACTCAGCCACTCATTAGTCAATCTATATGAGATGTTCTTCTTGAAAGCTCAAGTATTGCCTCCAAATGTTTCAATCTAATGGTGTGACTATTTACTGAGACCTTGCAATTCTGCAGATGTATTTCATGTTACAATTATATATTATTGTCAGGATTAGTGACTTGAAACCTTGAGACAGACTGTTAGTTATGCTGATGTTGCACTATTTGCAATCTGACATTCTCCCAGCTATTCTTCCATGGCTTATATATTTTCATATATCCCGTTTACTTTACTGTCCTTAATTCCATATATTCCGTTCAGATATCCACAGTAGTGCAGGCTCGAAGGGCTGAATGACCTACTCCTGCACCTATTTTCGATGTTTCTATGTCATGTATATTGCTCAGTTATAGGACAAGACCTCATGCTGTTACTGGTGTTTCCCTTGCTGAACTACTGATGAAGAGAAATCTCAAGACCAAGCTTTCACTTGTTCATCCTGATTTGAATGATCGTGTTGAAAACAGACATCAAAATTGTATCGTGATCGTATTGCTGCATCACGAGATATCTCTGTCAATGATCCAGTGTTTGTACTGAATTATGGTCGAGCTCCAAAATGAATCGCTGGTAACAGAGTGTCCATTGTCGTGCTCAAGGATGGCCAAACATGCAGAAAACATGTTGATCAGGTAAAACTGTGGCACACAGATCACCTGGAACCGTTTGAGGAAGATCCAGTCAGTGACCCACCAACTATCTTTCATTCATCAGTGGCCTCTGTTTTTTTTTTTTTTTTTTCGTTGCCAATCTTTCCAATTCTTTGTCAAATCACAAACGTCAGAGGTCACCTTGCACACATCAAGGATCACTCTGCGCCAATGCTCTTAGCCAAAAGGCCGAGAGCCACTGCACCGTTCCTGGAAGTACTGCAATACCAGGTTCGTGCCATGGAGGTGGATGGGTCAGGCCCCCCACACACCTCTGAGGAGATGGATGGGTCAAGCCACCCCACCCACCTCCTGAACCTGGACCTTCAGTCTCTGATGTTGTTATTACCACTCCCACCAGAACTGTTACTCAACCTCCAGTCACAACTGATTTAGAACGTTCACCTAGAACTAATGTTGAACTGAGACGATCAACTCGAGTGGAATGCCCCAGATCATCTTGTATTGTAATGACTGATACTAAGGTCTTGAAAGGGGGATGTTGTAATATATTTATGCTTGGGGTCACCTGACACCAGAGGGCGCTACTTTCGGATGTCATACAGGCAATACAGGAAGTTGGATCTTGTTCTTATCCGAAGTGGGAATGAAAGAGATCAGGTACACACCTGAGGCAGTTTATAATAACAGGACTTGTATGTTATTACAGTACGATTCACCGCTGTGACCCTGGGCTTGGTGGGAGCAAATAAAACCCACCCGCATTCCTGCTCCGAATCACTTAACTGAAATGTGTGTGCACGCGTGGACAGCTGGCTTGGCTGTATAGCCTCCACTTTGTTTAGTTCACACATGGTCACTTGAGTGTGGCAATGGTGCCCATGGAACATGCCTGGGTATGAGTCAGTTCCTGCAGAAGCATTGACAGAGACAGAGGGGAATAAAGCAACTAAGATGGGAATAGTGCCACTGAGTACCAAGAGAGGGTTCGGCCCATTGCGTCTATGCTGGCTCTTTGAAAGAGTTATTCAATTAGTCTCACTCTGATGCTCTTTATCCATAGCCCTGCAAAATTCCCCAGTCATGTACTTATCCACTGTGAATCTGGGAATGTTTTCCTTATTTCACAGAAAATGGAGAGGCAGATAATTGTCAGATAAATTCCTTCTGTTAAAGCACAATGCAATGCAGTTTGAATATAATTAAAACTTTGTCATGAATCTTACATGGTCACTGTTGGTACTATATCAAGGGGCACAGCAGTGGGAGACTCGTAGGTTACCTGTACAGGTGTGCCTGGCCTAGTATAAAGGGCAGGCCACCAGGTGTGATCCCCACTCTGGAGTTAACTAATAAAGGACTAAAGTCACTACAGTTCAAGTACAACACAGTGCCTCGTGGAATCATTGTTAGAGTATCTAAGGGCATAACAAATAGCGACGAGAATACAAACTTTCTCTCGGAAATGGCTACCCTTGGTACGTTGCAGCAGTTCGCCGATGGTGATAATTGGGACGCCTTTGTGGAGAGGCTAGAACACTTTTTCACAGCAAAGGACCTGGCAGGAGATGACCCGGCCGCACTGGCTGATAAGCGCCGTGCTATCCCGCTAACCAGTTGTGGGCCCAACGTCTATGGCCTCGTCAGGAACTTGCTGGCACCAGCGAAGACAACGACCAAGTCGTACAAGGAGCTCGTAACCCTGATTCAGAGAAACCCAAGCCCAAGGAGAGCATCCTCACAGCCAGACACCGGTTCTATACCCACCGATGGCCCAAAGGCCAGGAAGTCGCAAAATACACCGCAGACCTCAGGCACCATGTGAGTTCAGCACCCACCTCAACGAGCACTGCGGGACATTTTTGTCATTGGAATTGGCCATGAGGGCCTTCTTCGCAAGCTACTGTTGGCGGATACCACAGTCACACTGCAGAAGTGTCAGCCAGTCATTCATGACCTCGACCTGCGGCTCGAGGTAGATGTCTCACCCTCAGGACTCAAACCCGGCAGGGACTGTGCACTGAGTGGCGCTGTTGAGGAGCTGGACTGTAGAGCGTGAATCCTCTCAGGGAGGACAGAACAGACCCCCGAGTCCCTTAACTCAGAGTGCGCCGAGGGGGGCTAATCGAGTAGCCTCATTCTGGTGATGCAGAGGGAATCACAGGGCTCACCAGAGTCGTTTTAAAGACTATGTTTGCAAAGGCTGAGGCACCAAACGGAGAAGCGGATTGCGGTAAAGCAAGCAAGGCACTCTTAAAGGAGGCCTGCAATCCACTACAATTGAAGGGATAGTTCCACACAATTAAGCAATGTACCAAGAATTGTAAGTTGGAGACTAAAGGTGTAACGGATTATGTAAAGTGTATAACTGACCATGTAAAATGTGTAACTGGTAATCGGAATTGTAGACATGCAACCAGCGAGGAAAAGTCACGCAATATGTACAATGTGTAACTGATGATTTGAACTGTGCATATGCAACCAGCGACGAAAGTCGTGCGATCGTGATCGGACCCCGAGAGTGTCCATCATCAGTAAGGAAAAGCTGTGCGATGCAGGATTCCCTCTGCACGCAGCCAATGCAGCAGGCAGACACCCATCGGGTGCACACAGGTCCAGCAAGCTACCCAATGCTGTAGCCTGCGTCACGGGGACCAGAGTCATGCACCACGAAGTGTGGTCACAAGCAGCCAACAAACACGAGCTGTGAAGCAAGCGACCTCAGCAAGGCAAAGGCACCGGTAGTGATACCATGCCCTGGGTCGGCTCAATCTCTCAGGCAACCGATGGCACCAACTGCCACGAGCCTGAAGGAGCAGACTGCACTAAGGCCATACCCCGAGATGTAGGGTCACCTGCCACTGTTTCCCCAGAGGAACCAAGCACCGGCCAGGATCTCAAACCAAGCGACGCTCAGGCCAGCGAGTCAGCAGTTCCCTGTGCACTGCTAGATGACAGTTCCTCAGGGAGCAGCTGGGACCCAGGGCGTAAAGAAAGGACGGGGTGGGGTCACAGACATCTGTGATAATGCCTGCCGCTAGGGACCACGCAACAGACCCGAGAGCAGGCTACGCGAGCCAACCGGCTTCCCACTGCCAGCACCGGGCACTGAACCACCACCAGACTGCAGGGGACATCACCCAGCAGCTCCGGAACTAACTTGTCCTTACCCATCGACAAGGCACCTAACGCTCTTGTCGCACCAGGGAACCACACACACAAAAAAATGCAAAACCCACTTACCTGAACTTGTCTGTACATGAATTCCAGGAGTCCCCACCACACCAATGTGGGAGCAGGGGGGAGAATGGAGTGGTCAGGAACACACACAAACAGCAACCGCCAGCACGCTACTGCACCAACTACCCACCCAAGGTTGAGTCGGCCCGCCAGAGGTCTACCAGACAGCACCCATATAGAGCTAAGCTCAGGGCATAGTTAATGCAGAGGCGATTTGCACTGAAGGTTCAGGGGGCAGTGATGTCATGTAGTGCCACCAGAGAACACAGCAGTGGGAGACTCGTAGGTTACTTGTACAGGTGTGCCTGGCCTAGTATAAAAGACAGTCCACCAGGTGTGATCCGCCGGGGAGGGCGGGGTAAAGCTCGGTGTGTGTGTTACAAGGGACATCGTTGGAGTGGATGAAATCCAGAAGTCACGACACTATCACTATTCACTTCATGCTCAATAAACCTGTTAACAATCCACACACAATTCCCCATCTATGGTGGGGAGACGGGGTGGGGGTAAGGTTGCTTGCCCTGGGGTAAGGGACATCGGCTGAAACTTGGGAGGCTTTTGCTGGGTTGTTCGAGATCTGTCCTCGATGGCTTCAGAAGTCAGAATGGATCAAATTACAATTTGCAATGTCAGTCAGAACTTGAACTGGACGATTCCACTTATACATTCCAGAGAAACTTCAAGGTGTGGCTTATCCTCCAAGGGGACCAATCAGCAATAGGTCATGTGATAATGGAGAGCCAATTAGAGACACGGCGGCCATTATATTAGTACAAATATTTGTGTCCACTAGTTATATACAGCACACTCTCAGCATACAAGTGATTAATGCTCTCTCTGTCTCGCAGGAGCCTGGGGTCCCCAGTGTTAACAACCTTCTCTTAGGCAGTTTCGCAGAGTCGAGGTTAACAACTAACCCCCATTCTGCAGAGGAACAACAGCACAGTGTTTACATCTCACAATCTTGACTTTCATTTCCCATCTGCAGCCAGAAAAAGTGCAGCAGGTGCATGAGGAAAATCTATCACCTTAGACTGCATTCCACGCCATCGGAGGCATTCGCCCCTCGATTATTTACAGCACACTCCAGCCCATGCAGTCGGGTCGGCCGTCAATACTAGGGTTGCCAACTCTAATTGGTCGCATTCATGGAGCTTTCATCACATGACCCTCTCCCTCCAAATGTCCCACCTCCCATTGGTTACCCAACATTTCCTTCCTCGTGGTGTCCAGCCCCAACTGGAAAGTGAACACGCTCTTCATTACCCAAATGGATGATCCTTGACTGTAAGTCAAACAGCCTTTTCTTTCCCATCAACAATTTTTATAAAAGCATTGAAATAACTTTTTTTAATGCCACTGTGATTTTTCTCCAGGGTTGCTCTCAGCAATGCCCAGGAAATTAATCTTCAATTCCTGGAGACTCCAGGACAATTCTGGAGGGTTGGCAACCCTAATCAGTGCTGTAATGTAAGTGGGCATTACAAACCTTTTCCAGTGTCCCTGATCCCATCCCGCAGGAAATCACCGGAGGCAGCAGTTGGAATAAAAAGAGTAGTGGCCACAGGTGGTGTCAAGGGCAGAAAGAAAGAACTTGCATTTCTAGAGCGCCTTTCACCAGCTCAGGATGTCCCAAAGCACTTTACATCTGATGAAGTACATGTGAAGTGTAGTTTCTGTTGTAATGTTGGAAATGTTCCAGCTAATTTGTGCACAATGTGGTCCCAGAAACAGCAAAGAGATAAATGATTAGATAATCGCTTTTAGTGACACTGGTTGAGGGATAAATATTGGCCAGTACACCGGGGAGAACTTCTCTTCAAATAATGCTGTGGGAAATGTTATGTTCACCTGAGAGGGAGACAGGGTCTCGGTTTAACCTCTCCTCCAAAAGATGGTGCCTGGCATAGTGCAGTATTCTCTCAGTACTGCCCTGGACTGTTAGCCTAGATTTTGTGCTCAGGTGTCTGGAATGGGACTTGAACCCACAACCTTGACTCAGAGATGAGAGAGCTACCCACTAAACAAAGCTGACATATTTGTCCAACTCTGACCTTTTGGAATCCCCCATGACCTTTTACGTGGATTCCTGGCCCATCGGAAAGCATGTCTGAGAAACCTCTACCCTGCCTGGGCTCACCATCACAGTGTCGTTCTAACATTGTATTCCTTGATGCTGCTGAAGCGATTATAGAATTGAGGCAAGTCTTCTATCTCCCTGGTTAATTCTCCTGCCATTCTCTGCATTGCAGGTTCTGGGCACCGGGAGAGCCCAATAATGATGGTAAAAATGAACATTGCGCACAGACATTGAACAACGGGCAGTGGAACGATGAGCCTTGCTCGTTCACCTATAAATGGATATGTGAACGACCCTCGTTTTCATATTTTCTTAATTAACCAGAATTAACAAGTGCTGACACTGGCTCTGCTGAAGCTGCTGCAGGAAATGGTAATAACAATCTAAGCTGAAACTGGGAAAAGATGGGGAATAGGGAGCAGAGATGTTTGTGGAGGGGGAAGAGGAGGGGATTTGTGTGGAGGGGGACGAGGAGGGGATTTGTGGGGAAGGAGATGGGGTGACGGAGAAGGCCAGTTGAAGGGGTTATTTGTAGGAAGGGGTGGGAGAAAGGGAGGGGGTGGGGAAAGGGAAGGGCTAAGGGAGGGTCAGCCCCATCGTCGCCACCCACCCTCACCTGCTCCCCGCCCCTCCTCCTCCCCATCCTTGTGCCCCTCACCACCATCCTCGTTTCCCTCTTCCCCTCCCATCGTCACCATTACCCCTCCTCTTCCCCCCCTACTTTTCATCCACTCCTCCTCCTCATCGCTCCTCATTCCCCTTCCTCCTCCCCCTCAACCCCTTCTCCAACTCCTGCCCCTTCCCGTCCACAGGATTAATGTGAACGAAGGGTGATGTGTGTTGAAGAACGTGTTGAGGAGAATGAGGTGTTGATGTGGGTTGGACTGGGGGCCTTTCACCCCTGTGGGGGGTGGATGTGTGGGGTGCTTGGGTTCAAGCCCCCCTCTCGAGGGATGGAGGTCCCCACTGACTGTGTGAAATGAGTTGGGTCAGTCTCAGCCCAGTTGTTATTGGCAATGGGACAAAACTGGCAGCCTCGCTCAGAGAGGCAACGGGAGGGCTGTTGTGGGAGATGGGGAAATAACACAATGGGAGAGGGGAATTGTCTGAGACTGGGTGGAGCGGAGGGAGTGTTTGATGAGATCCTGCAATGGGAAGGGTTTCCGTTAACATCCCTCACATTGATGAACAATAGTTTTTATTTTTAAAAGTGTTTGGAATATCTCCTTTTGCTTTATGAGCCGATACAAGCGAATCATTTCCCTTTGCTTCGTAAGTGCTGTGTGCTTCTGAATTTCGCTTGCTTCACGCAGCTCCTCGTGGGGGTGCCCACAGCTTCTGCCCCGTCGCAATGTTTAAATGATCCCGAGCAGGGCTGGGTTTGGGGCCGAGAGGAAAGAAAGAACTTGCATTTCTCTGGCGCCTTTCACAACCCCAGGACGTCCCAAAGCGTGAATTGTCAGCACTGGTATAATGTTGGAAACACGGCACAGCAAGCTCCCATAGCAAGCTGTAAAGCACTTTGGGACGTCCTGAGTTTGTGAAAGGCGCCACAGAAATGTAAGTCTCTCTGTTTGTGACTTTAATGTTGTGCCTTGTATTAACTGAATGTGTTGCTGCCAGTGTGGATGTGGAAACGAGCCAATCTGTATCTTACATACATTAGTGTGCGACGTACTGTAAATGAAACAGAAGCGAATAATGCAACTAATGTGTGAATGTACAGGCACACGGGCAGAGCAGGCCCAAGAATGTGTAATGCTGCCCTGTGCCACAATCCGAGATGAACTTCTCTCTATTCTTTTCTTAATAAATATTTCTCTCATATACTGCGAAGGGATCTTTCATTTCATCAAAACTTGGTAACGCGGGGGAAGGCAGGGTCATCGTGGGTACAGGATGTTTTTTGGCCAATGTTTTTAATTCCTCCCAAGAGTCTCGGCTGTAATGCCCCCCATGGTTAAACAGCCAGTGGTCACTCATTGCCGAGGTCACATGTGAATGATCGCCCCAGGCAAAGTGCTGGAGAACAGCCCAGTGCCTGTGGAGCCAGCCATATACCCCAGTGTGAGGCACAGCACAGGTTGGGGGGAGTAGGAGAAGGGGGCAAATCAGCTGATCTCACCAGAAAATCCAATGGGCAGTGACAGAATATAAAAGTGTTTATTGTAGGCCTCCTTTTGAAAGCTCGGTGATATTAAACCTCAATTATACAGGGATGGGAGCCATCAGTAACCACACTCTGTTACAGCCATCACCAGCACACCTCAGCTGGAGACAGGGCGGGCCAGAGACACACAGGCACGGTTTGCACTCCCATCCACAGCCCAGCGTCACCCTGCTGGGACCGACATATATCGGGCAAGAGCTGGCTCAAACATGAGGGCACTTGCTGTTGAATAGCCTGCTGCCGTTCACTGCCTAGGCTCACGTTCAAGAAAGACATCAAGGAATGCAGGAGACGAGGTGTGGGGCGGTGGGAAAGAGAAACTGCGGGGGTGGGGGGGAGAGAGAGAGACTGCGGGGGAGGGAGTGGGAAAGAGAGAGCGACTGCGGGGGGGAGGGGGAGAGGGAGACTGCGGTGGGGGGGGAAGAGAGAGACTGCGGTGGGGGGAGAGAGACTGGGGATGGGGGAAGAGAGACTGGGGAGGGGGGAAGAGAGACTGGGGAGGGGCGAAGAGAGACTGGAGTGGGGGGGGGAAGAAAGATTGGAGCGGGGGAAGAGAGACTGGAGTGGGGGGGAGAGAGACTAGAGTGGGGGGGGAAAGAGAGACTGGGGGGGGGAAGAGAGACTGTGAGGGAGAAGAGAGATTGGGGGGGGAAGAGATACTGGGGGGGAAGAGATACTGGGGGGGAAGAGATACTGGGGGGAAAGAGATATTGGGGGAAAGAGATACTGGGGGGGAAAGAGATACTGGGGGGGAAGAGATACTGGGGGGGAAGAGATACTGGGGGGGAAAGAGATACTGGGGGGGGAAGAGATACTGGGGGAAAGAGATACTGGGGGGGAAGAGATACTGGGGGGGAAGAGATACTGGGGGGGAAAGAGATACTGGGGGAAAGAGATACTGGGGGGAAAGAGATACTGGGGGGGAAGAGATACTGGGGGGGAAAGAGATACTGGGGGGGGAAAGAGATACTGGGGGGAAGAGATACTGGGGGGGAAAGAGATACTGGGGGGGGAAGAGATACTGGGGGAAAGAGATACTGGGGGGGGAAAGAGATACTGGGGGGAAGAGATACTGGGGGGGAAAGAGATACTGGGGGAAAGAGATACTGGGGGGGAAAGAGATACTGGGGGAAAGAGATACTGGGGGGGAAAGAGATACTGGGGGGAAAGAGATACTGGGGGAAAGAGATACTGGGGGGGAAAGAGATACTGGGGGAAAGAGATACTGGGGGGAAAGAGATACTGGGGGGGAAAGAGATACTGGGGGGAAAGAGATACTGGGGGAAAGAGATACTGGGGGGAAAGAGATACTGGGGGGGAAGAGATACTGGGGGGGAAGAGATACTGGGGGGGAAGAGATACTGGGGGGGAAAGAGATACTGGGGGGGGAAGAGATACTGGGGGGGAAAGAGATACTGGGGGAAAGAGATACTGGGGGGGAAAGAGATACTGGGGGGGAAGAGATACTGGGGGGGAAGAGATACTGGGGGGGAAAGAGATACTGGGGGGGGAAGAGATACTGGGGGGGAAAGAGATACTGGGGGAAAGAGATACTGGGGGGAAAGAGATACTGGGGGGGAAGAGATACTGGGGGGGAAGAGATACTGGGGGGGAAAGAGATACTGGGGGAAAGAGATACTGGGGGGAAAGAGATACTGGGGGAAAGAGATACTGGGGGGAAAGAGATACTGGGGGGGGAAAGAGATACTGGGGGGGAAAGAGATACTGGGGGAAAGAGATACTGGGGGGAAAGAGATACTGGGGGAGGAAAGAGATACTGGGGGGAAAGAGATACTGGGGGGGAAAGAGATACTGGGGGGGGAAGAGATACTGGGGGGGGAAGAGGGACTGTGAGGGGAGGAAGAGAGACTGTGGGGGGAGGCAGAGAGACTTTGGGGGAAGGCAGAGAGACTGTGGGGAACAGAGATGGGGTGGGAGGGAACCAAAGAACTAGGGGGGTTGGGGGTGACAGAGAGACGGGGGGGGGAAAGAGAGACAGGGGGGAAGAGAGACTGGGGGTCAGGGGGGGAGTGGTGGGGGTGAGGGAAGAGTGGTGGTGGGGGGGGGAGTGGAGAGTGGTGGTGTGGGGGAGGGGAGAGTGATGGGGGAGGGGAGATTGGTGGGGGAGGGGAGAGTGGTGGGGGAGGGGAGAGTGGTGGGGGAGAAGAGACTGGTGGGGGGTGGGGGGAGAGAGAGAGCCGGGTGGGGGGGGGGGGGTTGAACAGATGGGATGAGGGGGAAAGCTCGGTGTGTGTGTTGCAAGGGACATCGTTGGAGTGGATAAAATCCAGAAGTCACGACACTGTCACTGTTCACTTCATACCCAATAAACCTGTTAACAATCCACACACAATTCCCCATCTATGGTGGGGAGAGGGGGTGGGGGTAAGGTTGCTTGCATTGGGGTAAGGGACATCGGCTGGAACTTGGGAGGCCTTTGCTGGGTTTTTCGAAATCTGTCCTCAATGGCTTCAGAAGTCAGAATGGATCAAATTACAATTTGCAATGTCAGTCAGAACTTGGGCTGGGTGGTTCCATTTACACATTCCAGAGAAACTTCAAGGTGTGGCTTATCCTCCAAGGGGACCAATCAGCAATGCGTCATGTGATAATGGAGAGCCAATCAGAGACACGGCGGCCACTTTATTAGTACAAATATTTGTGTCCATCAGTTATATACAGCACACTCTCAGCATACGAGTGATTAATGCTCTCTCTGTCTCGCAGGAGCCTGGGGTACCCAGTGTTAACAACCTTCTCTTAGGCAGTTCCGCGGAGTCGAGGTTAACAACTAACCCCCACTCTGCAGAGGAACAGCAGCAGTGTTTACATCTCACAATCTTAACTTGCGTTTCCCATCTGCAGCCAGAAAAAGTGCGATAGGTGCATGAGGATGGGGAAAATCTCTCACCTTAGTTCCACGTTCCACGCCATCGGAGGCATCCACCCCTCGATTATTTACAGCACACTCCAGCCCATGCAGTGGGACGGCTGTCAATACTCGGGTTGCCAACTCTAATTGGTCACATTCATGGAGCTTTCATCACATGACCCTCTCCCTCCAAATGCCCCGCCTCTGCACTCTCCCCATTGGTCACCCAGCATGTCCTTCCCCGTGGTGTCCGGCCCCACCAGGCCCAACTGGAACGTGAACACACTCTTCGTTACCCGATGGGATGATTCTTGACTGTCAGTCAAATAGCCTTTTCTTTCCCATCACCAACATTTTTATAAAAGCATTGAAATCATTTTTCTTTAATGCCAGGGTTGCTCTCAGCAGTGCCCAGGAGATTAATCTTTAATTCCTGGAGACTCAGGCTTGGCAACCCTAATCGGTGCTGTCGTGTAAGTGGGCATTACAAACCTTTTCCAGTGCCGCTGATCCCATCCCGCAGGAAATCACCGGAGGCAGCAGTTGGAATATAAATAGTGGCCACAGGTGGTGTCTGGGAAGAGAAAGAACTTGCATTTCTGCAGTAAAATTGGCTTTTCCCCAATTGAAAACAGTCTGAGCGAGATAGAAGAGAAAATATGTGGCAAATTTCTGAAAAGTCCAAAAACTATAGGGCAGCAATAGTAGGGGATTTTAACTACCCCAATATTAACTGGGATAAAATCAGTGTGAAGTGTATAGAGGACGCAGAATTCCTAAAAATGCATTCAGGAGAACCTTTTAGCCAGTACTTAGCAAGCCCAACAAGGGAGGGGGCGATTCTGGTCTTAGTCTTCAGGAATGAAGCTGGGCAGGTGGAAGTGGTATCAGTGGGAGATCATTTTGGTGCTGGTGATCATAACTCAGTTAGATTTAGGGTAGTTATGGAAAAGGACAAAGATAGACCAGAAATAAAAGTTTCAAATTGGGAAAAATAAATTTTACTAAACTGAGATGTGATTTAGCCAAAGTAGACTGAAAAAAGTGTCAGAGCAGTGGGAGGCATTCAATAAGAACATAAGAACATAAGAATTAGGAACAGGAGTAGGCCATCTAGCCCCTCGAGCCTGCTCCGCCATTCAAAAAGATCATGGCTGATCCAGCCGTGGACTCAGCTCCACTTACCCGCCCGCTCCCCATAACCCTTAATTCCCTTATTGGTTAAAAATCTATCTATCTGTGATTTGAATACATTCAATGAGCTAGCCTCAACTGCTTCCTTGGGTAGAGAATTCCACATATTCACAACCCTATGGGAGAAGAAATTCCTTCTCAACTCGGTTTTAAATTGACTCCCCTGTATTTTGAGGCTGTGTCCCCTCGTTCTAGTCTCCCCAACCAGTGGAAACAACCTCTCTGCCTCTATCTTGGTCTATCCCTTTCATTATTTTAAATGTTTCTAGAAGATCACCCCCATCCTTCTGAACTCCAATGAGTAAAGACCCAGTCTACTCAATCTATCATCATAAGGTAACCCCCTCATCTCCGGAATCAGCCTAGTGAATCGTCTCTGTACCCCGTCCAAGGCTTGTATATCCTTCCTTAAGTAAGGTGCGGCCTCACCAATACCCTGTACAGTTGCAGCAGGACCTCCCTGCTTTTGTACTCCATCCCTCTCGCAATGAAGGCCAACATTCCATTCACCTTCCTGATTACCTGCTGCACCTGCAAACTAACTTTTTGGGATTCATGCACAAGGACCCCCAGATCCCTCTGCACTGCAGCATGTTGTAATTTCTCCCCATTCAAATAATATTCCCTTTTACTGTTCTTTTTTCCAAGGTGGATGACCTCACACTTTCCGACATTGTATTCCATCTGCCAAACCTTAGCCCATTCGCTTAACCGATCTAAATCTCTTTGCAGCCTCTCTGAGTCCTCTACACAACCCGCTTTCCCACTAATCTTTGTGTCATCTGCAAATTTTGTGACACTACACTCTGTCCCCTCTTCCAGGTCATCTATGTATATTGTAAACAGTTGTGGTCCCAGCACCGATCCCTGTGGCACACCACTAACCACCGATTTCCAACCCGAAAAGGACCCATTTATCCCGACTCTCTGCTTTCTGTTAGCCAGCCAATTCTCGATCCATGCTCATACATTTCCTCTGACTCCGCGTACCTTTATCTTCTGCAGTAACCTTTTGTGTGGCACCTTATCGAATGCCTTTTGGAAATCTAAATGCACCACGTCCATCGGTACACCTCTATCCACCATGCTGGTTATATCCTCAAAGAATTCCAGTAAATTAGTTAAACATGATTTCCCCTTCATGAATCCATGTTGCGTCTGCTTGATTGCACTATTCCTATCTAGATGTCCCGCTATTTCTTCCTTAATGATAGCTTCAAGCATTTTCCCCACTACAGATGTTAAACTAACCGGCCTATAGTTACCTGCCTTTTGTCTGCCCCTTTTTTTAAACAGAGGCGTTACATTAGCTGCTTTCCAATCCGCTGGTACCTCCCCAAAGTCCAGAGAATTTTGGTAGATTATAACGAATGCATCTGCTATAACTTCCGCCATCTCTTTTAATACCCTGGGATGCATTTCATCAGGACCAGGGGACTTGTCTACCTTGAGTCCCATGAGCCTGTCCAGCACTACCTCCCTAGTGATAGTGATTGTCTCAAGGTCTTCCCTTCCCATCTTCCCGTGAACGGCAATTTTTGGCATGGTTTTTGTGTCTTCCACTGTGAAGACCGAAGCAAAATAATTGTTCAAGATCTCAGCCATTTCCACATTTCCCATTATTAAATCCCTCTTCTCATCTTCTAAGGGACCAACATTTACTTTAGTCACTCTCTTCCATTTTATATATCGGTAAAAGCTTTTACTATCTGTTTTTATGTTTTGCGCAAGTTTACTTTCGTAATCTATCTTTCCTTTCTTTATTGCTTTCTTAGTCATTCTTTGCTGTCGTTTAAAATTTTCCCAATCTTCTAGTTTCCCACTAACCTTGGCCACCTTATGCGCATTGATTTTTAATTTGATACTCTCCTTTATTTCCTTGGTTATCCCTTCTCTTACCGCCCTTCTTTTTCACTGGAATATATTTTTGTTGAACACGATGAAAGAGCTCCTTAAAAGTCCTCCACTGTTCCTCAATTGTGCCACCGTTTAGTCTGTGTTTCCAGTCTACTTTAGCCAACTCTGCCCTCATCCCACTGTAGTCCCCTTTGTTTTAGCATAGTACGCTCGTTTGAGACACTATTTCCTCACCCTCAATCTGTATTACAAATTTAACCATACTGTGATCACTCATTCCGAGAAGATCTTTTACTCGGAGATCGTTTATTATTCCTGTCTCATTACATAGGACCAGATCTAAGATAGCTTGCTCCCTTGTAAGTTCTGTAACATAAGAAACAATCCCGTATGCATTCTATGAATTCCTCCTCCAGGCTACCCCGTGCAATTTGATTTGACCAATCGATATGTAGGTTAAAATCCCCCATGATTACTGCTGTTCCTTTTTCACATGCCTCCATTATTCCCTTGATTATTGTCCGCCCCACCAAGAAGTTATTATTTGGGGGCCTATAAACTACGCTGACCAGTGACTTTTTCCCCTTACTATCTCTAATCTCCACCCACAATGATTCAACATTTTGTTCGTTGGAGCCAATATCATCTCTCACAACTGCCCTGATATCATCCTTTATTAACAGAGTTACCCTACCTCCTTTCCCTTCTTGTCTATCCTTCCGAATTGTCAGATACCCCTATATGTTTAATTCCCAGTCTTGGCCACCCTGCAACCACGTTTCTGTAATGGCCACCAAATCATACCCATTTGTAATGATTTGTGCCGTCAACTCATTTACTTTATTTTGAATGCTGCATGCGTTTAGGTAGAGTGTTTTAATACTAGTTTTTAAACCATGATTTTTAGTTTTGACCCCTCCTGCAGCCCCTTTATATTCATACATATTGTCCCTTCCTATCACCTTTTGGTTTACACTTACCCCAGTGCTACTCTGCTCTGTTGCCTCCTACCTTTTGCATTCTTTCTTGGGGTCCTGTTCATCTGCGCTCTCACCCACTCTAACTCGCTCAGAGCCCTCTCCTGGGTTCCGAATACTCCTCGCATTGAGGCACTGAGCTTTCAGGCTTACCTTTTTATTGCATGTTGACCCTTTAGAATTTTGCTGTACAGTGGCCCTTTTTGTTTTTTGCCTTGGGTTTCTCTGCCCTCCACTTTTCCTCATCTCCTTTCTGTCTTTTGCTTCTGTCTCCATTTTGTTTAGCTCTGTCTCCTTGCATTGGTTCCCATCCCCCTGCCATATTAGTTTAACTCCTCCCCAACAGCACTAGCAAACACTCCCCCGAGGACATTGGTTCCGGTCCTGCCTAGGTGTAGACCCTTTGGTTTGTACTGGTCCCACCTCCCCCTGAACTGGTTCCAATGCCCCAGGAATTTGAATCCCTCCCTGCCGCATCACTGCTCAAGTCACATATTCACCTGCGCTATCCTGCGATTTCTACTCTGACTAACACGTGGCACTGGTAGCAATCACAAGATTACTACTTTTGAGGTCCTACTTTTTAATTTAGCTCCTAGCTCCTTAAATTCGTCTCGTAGGACCTCATCCCTTTTTTTTTAACCTATGTCGTTGGTACCAATGTGCACCACGGCAACTGGCTGTTCTCCCTCCCTTTTCAGAATGTCCTGCACCCGCTCCGAGACATCCTTGACCCTTGCACCAGGGAGGCAACATACCATCCTGGAGTCTCGGTTGCGGCCGCAGAAACGCCTATCTATTCCCCTTACAATTGAATCCCCTATCACTATCACTCTCCCACTCTTTCCTGCCCTCCTGTGCAACAGAGCCAGCCACGGTGCCATGAACTTGGCTGCTACTGCCCTCCCCCGATGAGTCATCCCCCTCAACAGTACTCAAAGCAGTGTATCTGTTTTGCAGGGGGATGACTGCAGGGGACCCCTGCACTACCTTCCTTGCACTGCTCTCCCTGCTAATCTTCCATTCCCTAGCTGGCTGTGGACCCTTCACCTGCGGTAAGACCAACTCGCTACATGTGCTACTCACGTCATTCTCAGCATCGTGGCTGCTCCAGAGTGAATCCACCCTCAGCTCCAATTCCGCAACGCAGTCCGTCAGGAGTTGGAGGCGGATACACTTCCCGCACACGTAGTCGTCAGGGACACCGGAAGTGTCCCTGAGTTCCCACATGGTACAGGAGGAGCATATCACATGACCGAGCTCTCCTGCCATGACTTAACCCTTCGATACACTTAATTTGGCGACAACAATGTTAACAGATTAATTACTGATATAAAAAAGAAAAAGACAACAATGTTAACAGATTACTTACTGATATAAAAAAGAAAAAGACAACAATGTTAACGGGTTACTTACTGATATAAAAAAGAAAAAGGAAAGCTACTCACCAATCACCAGCCAATCACTTGCACCTTTGGCTGTGATGTCACCTTTTGATTTCTTTCTACTTCTTTTTTGCTTTTTCTCCCGGCTGGAGCTGTACAAGCCACGCCGTTATAGGCCTCTCCACGCACCCCGACTCGCGCTGCTCGAACTGCCGCTCCTCCTCCGACGTTGGGCCGTTATAGGCCTCTCCACGCACCCCGACTCGCGCTGCTCGAACTGCCGCTCCTCCTCCGACGTTGGGCCGTTATAGGCCTCGCCACGCACCCCGACTCGCGCTGCTCGAACTGCCGCTCCTCCTCCGACGTTGGGCCGTTATAGGCCTCGCCACGCACCCCGACTCGCGCTGCTCGAACTGCCGCTCCTCCTCCGACGTTGGGCCGTTATAGGCCTCTCCACGCACCCCGACTCGCGCTGCTCGAACTGCCGCTCCTCCTCCGACGTTGGGCCGTTATAGGCCTCTCCACGCACCCCTGACTCGCGCTGCTCGAACTCCAAGGAGGAGATCCTGAGGATTTAGGGCAAGTATGTTCCCTTAAGGAAAAGGATTGGGACTAACAAATCTAGATCCTACGGATATCAAAGGGCATACAGGATAGGATATAGAAAAAACGGGGGGCTAATGATAGATACTGAGGGCTCAATACTGAAGAAACCCTAGGAATATATAAACTGCAGGGATGTGTAAGAATAAAAGTGTTTATTAATGATTAAAATTGATTATGTGTGTGTATAAATGTTAAAAGTGTAGATTAACGGAAAGGCCTGTTTGTGTTGAGATAAAATGGAAGCCCACAGAGCTGCCGCATGGGTTTTGTGTATTGGAAAGCCACTTAAACTAATCAGAGATGGCTGAGCCAGTCCAGACAGCCACATGTGTTAGAAGAGCCAATAAGAAGCTGCCCTGGAACCAAAGGCCAATCGGGAGACTTTCTGAGGACAATGGCCTTGAGGAATATAAAAACGCAAGCCAGGAACTTTTCTCTTTCTTCTCTCCCTGCTGGACACACGGCAAAAGACCTGTTGAAGAGCAACCAAATCAGCATGCTGTATGTTCAAACCAGCCAGCAAAAGGGGCGTAACGTATATCACTTTTTTATTAAAACCTCATTGTATCTCTGTTGTAACTAAGGTAGATCTATAGGATATTTGACGACTGCTGTTAAATGCATATGTGTGTTTTTAATAAACTGACAATTGTTCTGAAAGAATCGTCTCACTGTCAAATGTAAGCCCAGAGAGATTCAGAAATCCTACAAAATTGGTGGAGAATGCCGGCAACTGGCGAGACAGCTTTTTGATGATTATTTTGAACAATTGGAAATCTCGGGAGTTGCGATTCTAACCTGTGTTGCGATTATAATTGAAACAATTAAACGGATCGGGAGTTGCGTCTTAGGGGAGCAGTCGTCTCGATAGTTGTAACTGTTTAAGTAGGGTGGGTTGGAACTGTTTAAGTGGGGATCCACCAGTAGTTATATTCAAAAGACATAGGATGAAGGGATCGGTCATGGACAGAAAGCCACAATAAAAAGTAATGCTGAGCTAGTTTATCAGGAGAGGTTGTCCAAAAAGCTCCCAATACAAGACGCAGAAGTTAAGGGCACAGGCACAGCACGAGGGTAGATCTGCCTCATTTTGGGAGATGGTGAGAATTATCCAGGAGAGGGTAGATAGGGGAGAGCTGAGATCACAATGGGCAGTCTCATAGCGTTTAGCGCTTTTTATTGTGCCTGGAGAGATGAGGAATTAATGAGGCAAGACGCCAAAGTGATACAAGATTTGAAAGAATTGCAAGAGATTCAGTTCAAAGAAAGAGAGATTGAAGGTATAAAACAGTGAAAGGAAGAAGGCCTCCAACTTGTGAAGCAGTTAAAAGAGGGAGAAATACAGCATTTAAGACAAGAAATTGGCCACTTAAACCACAGTATTAAGCAATTAGAAAGAGCGGCCGAACAAGCAACAAAGCCTTTCAAACTTAAATGTCGAAGCAAATGAAAACAAATTAGAGTTAAAAATATATAAATTGGAAAACTTGAGGCTCCAGCAAGAGATAGAAGATGCTAGAGCTGCATTAAGAGAAGTCATTAAGAAGCCACATAGGGAAACAGATCACTCCCAGTGCCGACTAGAAATAGCGAGGCTAAAAAGTAACTTAGGGAAGCAGCAGGCCCTGGTAGCCGCAGTAACACGGGGAGCCATAATTAATCTGTCCTTACTATACAGTATAAATGCACACGAGGCCCATACTTGAGAGAAGGTCATTCTGTGACCAGTAACCTTTATGAGCCAGCACTGAAGTGATGAAGGTGGGTGGAGCTTCCCCTTTTATACCTGAAAGTCCAGGTTGGGAGTGTCTCCCACAAGTTCACCACCTAGTGGTCAATGTTCTCACGGTGTACAACTTAGGTCAGTTTATACATGGGTTACAATGACAGTTGAATACACGACATCACCTCCCCCGCCAAAGTCTTATTGGGATCACAGGTTAAGTCTCTCTGGTAGTTTATGCTCCCTTGTAGAGCACCTGAGTTGGGACTCCGGTCGTTGAGTGCTGGCCTGAATGTCTGCTGTTTGCGGTGCCTCAGGCCTGTCCGGACTGCCCACAGTGACTGGGCTCTCCTCCGCTTGGTTCCGGTGTTCGGTCACCTGTGGAGGAGTGAACTCTACATCGTGTTCTTCCTCTGCTTCTTCTATGGGGTTGCTGAACCTCCTTTTTGTTTGATCCACGTGTTTGCGGCAGATTTGTCCATTGGTAAGTTTAACTACCGGAATCCTATTCCCCTCTTTGGCAATCACAGTGCCTGCGAGCCATTTAGGCCATGCAGCATAGTTGAGGACAAAGACAGGATCATTGACATTGATACATCGCGCCCTCGCATTCCTGTCATGGTAGTCACATTGTGACCTGCGCCTGTTCTCAACAATTTCTTTCATAGTGGGGTGTATAAGGGATAACCTGGTTTTGAGCGTCCTTTTCATTAGCAGCTCTGCAGGTGGGACCCCTGTGAACGAGTGTGGTCGGGATCTATTGGCCAACAGGAGGCGTGATAAGCGGGTTTGTAGGGAAACACTTTGGATTCTGAGCATCCCGTTTGATTATCTTCACTGCTCGTTCTGCCTGGCCGTTTGAGGCCGGTTTGAATGGTGCCGTTCTGACATGGTTGATACCATTGCCTGCCATGAAGTCCTGAATTCAATGCTTGTAAAGCACGGGCCATTGTCGCTGACCAAGACATCCGGTAGACCAAGGGCTGCGAACATTGCCCGTAGACTTTCTACCGTGGCAGGGGATGTGCTTGAATTGAGAATGTCACACTCGATCCATTTGGAGTAGGTGTCTACTACAACCAAAAGCATTTTTCCCATGAAAGGACCTACGTAGCCCACATGGATGCGTGACCATGGCTTGGCGGGCCAGGACTAGGGGCTAACGGGGGGGGCACACGTGTAGCACCTGCAAACACAAAGTTCCAGATCTGCATCTATCCCTGGCCACCAAACGTGTGACCTGGCAATTATCTTCTTCATGACAATGCCCGGGTGCTCATTGTGGAGTTCTCTGATGAACATCTCTCTGCCCATCAGGGGCATTGAGTGGGGTGGTCCGTGCACAATTTTTTTAATCATTAACTTGAGGGCCCTGTTCCCCCTTTCGACCCCTCTGGATGACTGGGGGTGGTGAGCAATATGCAATTTGTGTTTTATCCCCCAAATTTCCTGTAGGTGGGTAAAAGTTTTACCGGTAAAGTGTGAACCTTGATCGCTGTCCGCTTGTACTGGTACTCCCCAACTACAAAACACATGATTCATTAGTCTTTTGGCTGCTGTGATTGCGGTGTTGGAGTGACTTGGGATGCTTCGATCCATTTAGTGAATTGATCCACCACCACTAGGGCATGCTGAAAATTGCCTTGCGCCTGTGGAAGTGGCCCAATGAAGTCTATCTGGAGGTGAGTCCATGGCCCTGGAGGTGGGGATGCACTTTGAAGCAAGGCTCGGTTAGTGCATGCGGGAGGATTGAGTTGTGGCACAGTAGGCATCATACCACGTATTGGTCGATTGTTTCCCTCATGGAAGGCCACCAAGCTGTGGATGCTACCTTGTAGAAGGTTACCAAGGCCGAATAGTGCCCTGCTGTGGGGTGGGAGTGAAAGAGGGAAAGCAGTTCCTGACCCACCTCTGGTGGAACACACACCACCGGGCAGACGTTTGGCTTTCTTTTGAACATCAGCAACTGCTCATCTCAGTCAGGGGCAGTGGCTAGTCTGGTATTGGGGGCTCAGGCTGTTGGTTGAGGAATGGGTCTGCCTTCCTCGTGCCAGGCGCTTACAACAGTATATGACCAGTATTGCTGCTGCAGGGATTTTAAATCTAGGTGATCTGTTGGGGAGGCCTTGCTAACAGCATTGCAGGGCTCAACAACTATATCCTCTATCTCCCCATCAATCGCAGCATCCTTGGCTGCTCTGGAATTTCCCTCATTATGTGGACCTCCTTTTCTACGGGCTGCTACCTTTCCTATGAAGCAGGGCTGGGATCGCTGTTTAAGGTATGACCAGAGCAGGCGTAACCAGGGCCCAAGGACCAGGGCCTTCCTGGCTATTGTACAATAGTCATTTTTGTGATATAGGGGCAAGGAGAGCATGGTGTTTATAGCATAGGCACTATTGGACCAAATATTCACGGGTCTATCTGAGGTTTCCTTTACAGAAGTTAGAAGTGCATCAATTTCTGCATATTGTGAAGACTGTTGCATCTTCGCTGGATGGTTCTTTCTGGCAATACCACAGCATATCCGGTGTGAGGGGATCCTTCAATGTGATATGAGGACCCATCGATGTAGACATCTGGGACACCCTGTATGGGCTTTTTCTGCACAGGATGGGTCTCAAAGTTAATCAGGGGTAACGGATTTTCATGCAGGTCCCCCTCATAGATCAGAAATTGTGGCAGCAAGGTGGCGGGTTTTGAAATGATATCAATGTCTCTTTCCATAAATTCCAATATCCATTTGCTGAGGTGCTGCGAGAAAACTAGCGAATCTCCAGGTTTCATCAGTTGTTTCAGAGATGTGTGTCCGCTGTGCAGGATTGTTGCCTGTAACCCTGTAATAAAAGGTAAAGTGATGAACCGACCAGAAGGCGGCCAGTAGGTAGCGCTCACATGCGGTATATGTCTTTTCTGCCCCCTGCAGGATTCGAGTCGCATATACAATGGGCTGTAGTCAATCAGCTCACATTTGGCACAGAACTGCAGTGAGGCTTTGCTCTGTGGCCCTGACCTCCAAATGGAAGGGCTGCGTGGGGTCAGGAGGGATCAGACATACGGCCTGCATCACTGCAGTTTTTAATTTAGCCACAGACTGGGTGTGGGTATTAGTCCATGCCGGGCGTATGTCATCACCCTGCAGTTTTATTAAATCATACAGGGGCTTTGCACACTCTGCAAAGCCTGGGATAAAGTTCCTTTGATACCCCACAAAACCCAAGACAGATCGTGGGGTTGTTTTCGAAGTGGATAATGGCAGTCGCTGTATTATCTCCACCTTGTGAGAGTCAGGGGACGATCCCTCTGGAGAAATGGACACTCCTAGAAAGGTGACCCTTTTTTTTTTTACTAATT
This sequence comes from Pristiophorus japonicus, assembly GCF_044704955.1. Taxonomy (NCBI): domain Eukaryota; kingdom Metazoa; phylum Chordata; class Chondrichthyes; family Pristiophoridae; genus Pristiophorus; species Pristiophorus japonicus. The sequence continues at coordinate 6,359 of NW_027250744.1, read as the reverse complement.
GAGCCTTACGGGGATTCACCTTTAGTCCCGCCTGAGCCAACAATGTCAAAAGTTTGTGCAAAAGGGACAGATGCTCCTCCATGCTGTCGGTTGCCAGCAGCAGGTCGTCTACGTACTGCAGCAAGCAGTTCGGGAGGGAAAAGTCTTTTAAAATTGCAGCCATTCTTTTGTGGAATATCGTGGGGACATTGTGGAACCCCTGAGGCAGGCATGTCCAGGTGTAGCCCTGGTCCTCAAATGTGAATGCAAATTTGTACTAGGCTTCCCCTTTAACAGGGATACTCCAGAATCTATTGGCGATGTCGAGGGTCGAGAACTACTTGGAACCAGCAGGAATTTGAGATAATATGGTCGGAGTTTCTCTTACTACCGGTGAGCAGGCTGGTGTTACAGAATTCTGTAATCAATAGTCAGTCGCCAGTTGCTATCAGACTTTTTAACCGGCCATGCGGGTGAATTGGTCGTGAAAGTGCCTGCCCTAAGAACACCCTGCTCGACTAGGGATTTTATGGTGTCCCGGATGTAAGGGTGACTCTCCCTTGGGGTGGGGTACTGTTTAGTGAATGAGTGGGGGGGTCCCTCAATAGATTCCTTGCCTGCCATTTTTCCACAGTCATGCTTGCACGTGGCAAACACCGCTAGGTGTTCCCAAATTAATTTCGCCACAGCTTCTGGAACCTAACAGGTGAAGCCTCCCAACTGAAGTTCAGTGGCCTTCCCTGTATACCCGGTGGTTGTATCACCGTTAAACCCTTTAAGGGTCATATAACCCTTGCCCGCCGCCGCATGCCGTTCAGGGTATGGGGTGTGGATGGTGGTAACGGCTGAGCCAGTATCGATAAGCTGCTGCCTGCCCCCTTTTAAGACAACACGGACTACTGGTCTCCCGCTACCATCACATCGGAACTCTACTTCCCACCAATCTTTGGGGGCCGGACCCAGTCACAGGGTCGATCCTGGAATGGGTCTCTCTAATGAGTGTGCATTGTTGATTACGTGCACCGCTAAATCATTTTGCATCCTCCCCGTGGCAATTTGGGTTTGTATAAGGCTGATCAATTGATGAAATCACTGATCTGTCCCAGAGGGCTTGTATTCGTCCCTCAGGAGGTATCTATGCGTTGTAACATGGTTCGGGGTGGTCTGGGTCTGCTGCAGTCTTTTGCTAGGTAGCCTACGTTCTTACAATTAAAGCACTGTCCCTTAAAGGGGTAGTTTCGAGATCCCTCCACCGTTGACACTGGTTTATTTGTAGTTAGTGGTGACTTCCCCTTTAACTGGTCTTTTCCCATCTCCCAGGCTATTTGAGCGTTGGTCTCTATATCTGTCCACTGATTGGTGCGCCTCATGGCTATTCCCAGGGTGGTTTTAACTAAAGGGTGGAGTTGGGTCAGGAACATCAATTTAAATTGTTCCTGATTCTTTCCTACTGTAGCATTTGCGGGTGCCTCGTTCTGCGTACGTTGATCGATATCATACAGGCGATTACTGGGGGCTCTCGGGGTCTCTTCTGGGCGCTGCTTGGTCTGATTAAGCAGAGCCATTAAGTTCAAGTTTCGGATCCCTAAATGGTTTCGGATCTCGGTCATGAGTACATCGGCCACTGCGGCAGCCTGGAGGACAGCTTCTGGCAGATTATCTTTCAGGGAAGTGGAACAGGCCAAGAAGAGGACTCGTGTTAAGTCTCTCTCTTCCAACTCGGGGTGACCCCTCCTGAAATTTGCCCACCTCCTATTAACTTCCAGTGGGTCGTCCCCATCATTAATGGGCCCCAACTCGTGGCTACACGCCATGGCGTCAGCACCAGATATGGACAGTGAGTCGGTATGGTTACTGGTGATGTTGTTGTGCGCATTACGTCGTGAAGAAGTGGTTATTACGGCTATGATTGGTTCATGTGTCTCCAAGGTATCCCATTCTACACCACTCTCCCTGGGATTATACTGACTTCCTTCCTCTTCCCAATTTGTTTCCCCTTTCTCCCCTTCTGCTGTCTCTGTTATTGTCATGTATTCAACTGTCATTGTAACCCATGTATAAACTGACCTAAGTTGTACACCGTGGGAACATTGACCACTATGGTGTACTTGTGGGAGACACTCCTAACCTGGACTTTCAGGAATAAAAGGGGAAGCTCCACCCACCTTCATCACTTTAGTGCTGGCTAATAAAGGTTACTGGTCACAGAGTGACCTTCTCTCAAGTATGGGCCTCGTGTGCATTTATACTGTATAGTAAGGACATATTAGTAACAAAGAGGGTCGATGAAGATAGTGCATTTGATGTGGATATGGATTTTAGCAAGGCTTTTGATAAGGTTCCACATGGCACTCTGGTCACGAAAGTAAGCGCCAAGGCAAAGTAGCAAATTAGATCCAAAATTGGCTCATAGGCAGTAAGCAAAGGGTAATGATCGATGGGTGTTTTTGTGACGAGAAGGCTGTTTCCAGTGGGGTTCCACAGGGCTCAGTACTAGATCTCTTGCTTTTTGTGGTATATATCTATGATTTACACTTGAAGAAGTCAAGTGGTATGAAGAAGTTTGCAGATGATACTGAAATTGGCCATGTGGTTGATAATGTTGAAGAAAGCTGTAGACTGCAGGAATGGACTGGTCAGGTGGGCAGAACAGTGGCAAATGGCATTTAATCCGGAGAAGTGTGAGGTAATACATTTTGATAGGGCTAACAAAGCAAGAGAATACACAATAAATGGTAGGACACTGTAGAATTGCAAAATTCGTGGGAACCCCCCCATCCCTGAGTGTTTGGACTCATTGGAAAGGAAATTTAATTTGGAACTATCTACCAGAAAGTTTGAGATCCTAAAGTGCACCTGGAAGAAACTACAAGTTTTAATCAAATTTGGGATTTTACAAGGTAGATTGAGTCCATGTGGGAAGGGCTAAGAACTAAAGGAACTAACCTTCAAAGAAACCAGTTTTGAGTATTGAAACTATCTGGGGTATTGAAGCTAAAACAAATTGTCTGGGGAAATTGTGTAAACTTGAAAACCCTTCTCCCCCGGGGACATTAACATAGCAACAATCAACCCAGAGATCGCCAGCCATCACCGTGAGCAGAAAATCCATTCCAGCACATGCATAATGACAATGGCACATCCAGCCCGCATGGAAAACCAAAACTGAGGCAGACATTGCAAATACCAAAGCTAATTTTTCCAACAAGAAACAGATTTAGAAGATCGACACTTCCGAGACAGGTTAACATTTAATGAGCCCGCCAAAATATGACAAAGAGATATCAAGCCTGCCAAAAATTAAACAAAGAATCAGGAATGATTTGGCGCGAAGATTAGAACAGCTCCAAAAGTATAACTGGGGCCCTGTTTTAACCAAAGTAGGCAATGCTTAGAAGAACAATGCTTTTGCTTGAGAGGACAGTATCAGCATCATAGAGCATCAAGAAGGGAAGAGAGAGAGACCACCGCAGCAGTTGCAACAAGCCTCTCCAGCCTCAACGACACTACCAGGGCCACACTGCCCTGCTATCGAAAAGGAAGGAAGAACATCACCATCGCGGCAGCAACCGACCACAGCCAACATGGGACCATCGAAAACACCGCGATCGAACAACTCCGAAACAAAACTCCTCAAAGAAGAAACCGAAGATTCGAAAGTTTCCACTCTAGAATCTAGTGCTGACTACCAACAGGTGAAAACACTACCTAAAGAGACTTTGAAACCTATTTCTAACGAAAGAAAGTGGGTACTTAGCTGATAAGTCCAAAACGTGCCCTACCGCATCAGCGGACATGACCCAACTGATTGTGCAGAAAGAAGTCTTCTACGACGTTTGGGGTACGGCAAGCAGAACCTGCAGAATTTAGCGAATCCCGAAATCGCGAACCACCGCCAACTACCAGTAAAGAATCGGTGAGCATAGTCCCTGTTTGCCCTGGAGTTTAACCTAGTCAGAGTTAGGCATTGGGAGGTGGGAGGTGTATTATTTATGTAACCCCTTTGAATGTGTGATACAGTGTTCTTTATTTTGAATGATTACGTTTGACATTGTATTTTTTTGTCCTTAATAAAATCGAAGTTCTTTGCACCAAACCAGTTGTCTCTTGCACTTTGTCACATCCCCCAAATAAATCCAAATTCTAGAACCCAGGGAGTGGGAGCGATTCGAACCACTCAGAAGGTCAGAGGTGAACCTGACCTCACACACCACCCCCTACAACACTGAGAAGTGCAGAGGAACAGAAGGACATTGGAGTGCTTGTTCACAGATCCCTGAAGGTAGCAGGACAGGTACATACGGATAAGGCATCATACGGGATACTTGTCTTTGTTAGCCGAGGCATAGAATATAAGAGGTCATGCTTGAACTGTCTAAACTCGAGTTAGGCCACAGCTAGAGTACAACGTGCAGTTCTGATCACCACATTACAGGAAAGATGTGATTGCACCAGAGATGGTACAGAGGAAATTTACGAGGATGTTGCCTGGACTGGAGAATTTTAGCTATGAGGAAAGAATGGATAGGCTGGGGATGTTTTATTTGGAGTAGTGGAGGCTGAGGTGTATAAAAATATATACTTTATTGGTGTACAAAATTATATGTGCTCTAAATAGAGTCGATACTAAGGACCTATTTCCCTTAGCAGAGGGGTCAACAACCAGGGAGCAGATTTAAAGTAATAGGTAGGAGGCTTTGAGGGGATTTAATGGGACATTTTTTCACCCAGAGGGTGGTAGGGGCCTGGAACTCACTGCCTGAAAGTGTGGTAGAGGCAGAAATCCTCACCATATTTAGAAAGTATTTGTACATGCACTTGAAGTGCAATAACCTACAAGGCTACAGACCAAGAGCTGGAAAGTGGGATTATGCTGGAAAGCTCTTCATTGGCTGGCATGGACACGATGGGCCGAATGGCCTCCTTCTGTGCTGTAAATTTCTCTGATTTCTATCATTCTACTCCTGTACTTCCATACTCACACCGACTTACCTTACACCTCCACCCATCCTTCTCTATCTACGTTATCACTTCCCCATCTCACTACCCACCCCTCACACACACCCTCATCCTTGTCCAATCATTCAAACTAATAATACACAAGGGGAGACACTTGGGTGCTTTAGCGAATGTATGAGTAAAGTTTCTGTTAATTGCTGTCAAGCATTGAAATCTTTATTTTCACCACTCTGCCTTTTTGGACAGATTTGTGTGCATTTTTCAATGTGTCTTCGTGTGTTCCAGTGAATGGTACCCCTCTTGCCCCCACCCCCAATCGTGATGAGTGTGAAAGGAATGGCTTGGACATTGTAGGGGTGCTTTATGGTGCTGGTATGGGGTGGTCCCAACCTGGCCTATCATTGGAGCCACGGGCAGCAATGTGCATGGGTGATGATGCCCTGTGTCCAGTGCAGCATCAGTTGATTGTGGAGAAGGTTGGTGTGGATGTTTGTGCTGCTGGTGTGCCTGGTGATGCTGGTGTTGAGAATCTGAGGACCAAGGTGAGATTTTTTTCAAGGGCACTGATGCTGATGGAATAGATGGCAGGTGAGGTTGAGATGACAGAAGCGATCTGTCAATGGTGAGAGAGGTTATATCAATGAGGTGACACAGAGTTTGCTCCAAACACTTGCTAGCCGCATAAAGGTCAATCTATCTTCTAAATGCAGTAAGCAACTGCTATCTTCTAAATGCTGGAAGCAATTGCTTCTAACTTTGTAAAGTGAAATGGGAGCTTTCATAGACCATTTGCAGCTGTCAGATTTATGAATTATTTGATGCTTACACAACACCTGACGTGATTACCGCGTTATCTCGCAAACTCGTTAAAAACCTGGTAAAATGCGAAGTTCATGGTTAAATCCTGCTTAACTACCATTTAATTATCTTTTAACTATCTAAATTGGCTAACAAGCCACTTGGTGTCAGGTCTGTTCAGGAATGACAGACCCAACACTTGGGAAACAGACAAGGAGGCATGTTTACAGCGGGATACTTACCCGCTGTAAATCTTTTTGATTTTGACAGCGGAACGGCCTCCAAACCAGTACTCTGAGCACCGGCAAAATTCCGCCCTTGAGTCCATACATCCATTCATTCTGTTCTATTCATCTCTTTTCTCATTCAGATTTTGGGCGAGTGGACAGCCCAATCAAAATGGAGATGAAGACTGTAGCGTGGCCTTAAAAACTGGAGAATAGCACAATTGCAGACATTCCTGCATCTGTGAAAAATCACCATTAATGCTATTTTCCATTACAGTCAGTGCTAAGTGGAAAGTGAATCTATTTTTAAATGTTCAGTACGTGTACATTGGGCACGCAGCCTTGAGCTGATATTGGGTGGGTGTGTGGCCAGGGCTCTCCCTCCCTCCTCTCCTG